>NW_027463854.1:0-137113 GCF_050947455.1 Rhinoderma darwinii
GATACATGGAAGAGGTATACCGTTTTTAAGGGTGAGTCCCATCTGTGGTGTTTGCCTTTTCTCTTTCTTAAATAAAAGCCATTGGCATGTTTTAGTTCCAGATTAAAAGTGCTCAACTTGCTTCTTTACTGGATACTTGTCCCAATACATATTAAGAGGTATTTTAAAGGTTTTGGCCCTCCAATAAGCTTTCCTTCATCTTTATTAGCAGAGTCCTGTAAGTGTGTGATCATATTGAAAAGACAAGGGACCCTCTTTCCCTTGTCTACAAAAAGCAAGCACGTGGTTAAGATTTTGTCAGATCTAGAAAGCAAACGGTAGAACACAAACCATTCTCGATCACTCAGTCACAAGTGAATGTTTGATTGCTTTGGAAAAACAACCACTTATAGAAAAAGTCAAGTCCCAGTTGCCTAATGGATAAGGCACTGGCCTCCTAAGCCAGGGATTGTGGCTTTAACGCCCATCTGTATTGTTTGCCTTTCCTCTGTCTCAAAGTAAAGCCATTGGCATGTTATGGTTCCAGATTATAAGTGCTCTTCTGGCTTCTTCACTGGGTACTTGTCTCAGCTTCTGAGCCGGCTCCATCACTGTTACGTACTGTTATGTGACAATGCGCTAATCCCTTGGCAGCAGCAACATAATTGTATGTGAGATGTCACCAAGGGTTTAAAGTAAAGCCATTAGCATGTTTTAGTTCAAGATTAAAAGTGCTCGACTAGGTTCTTCACTGGATACTTGTCCCAATACATATTAAGAGGTATTCAGTTTTTAAAGGGTTTTGTCACTCCATTAAGATTTCCATCATCTGCATTAGAAATGTCCTGTTAGTGTGCAATTAGAACGACAATACAAGGGAACCTAGTCTTTTCTTAAAAAAACAAGCATGCGGTTAAGATTTTATCCGATTTGGAAAGCAAACGGTACAACACAAACCTTTCTCGCTCACTCATCACATGTGAATGTTTGCTTGCTTTGGAAAGAAAAAACCACGGCACAGAGCAAGTTTACAGCCCCAGTGGCCTAATGGATAAGGCACTGGCCTCCTAAGCCAGGGATTGTGGGCCCAAGTCCCATCTGGGGTGTTTACCTTTCTTCTTTCTTAAAGTTAAGCTGTTGCTGTTTTAGTTCCTGATTAAAAGTGCTCAACTGGCTTCATCCACTGGACTGATGCTTCTTTATATATTAATAAGAGAGAAGTAAATGACTTATTACTCACAGTATCTTGACTGACCGCTATCTTAAACGCTGTCGTGTTTTTGAAAATTGATGGAAAACAGACACGCTTGAGGAATCACTTCATCCCGCGGTGCAATCGGTCAGCACACGGTGGAAAACGGACACGCGTGCAGACATCAGTAAGAGCTCCAGTGGCGCAATCGGTCAGCGCACGGTACTTATAAAGCAGTTACTGTTGAGCAATGCCGAGGTTGTGAGTTCGAGCCTCACCTGGAGCACTCCTTTCTTGCCTTCTTGTGCTTTATTTAGACCTCCAGTGGAATAGCAAACTTACTCATGGCCCATGATCTATAAACATAATTGAAGGGGATACATGGAAGAGGTATACCGTTTTTAAGGGTGAGTCCCATCTGTGGTGTTTGCCTTTTCTCTTTCTTAAATAAAAGCCATTGGCATGTTTTAGTTCCAGATTAAAAGTGCTCAACTTGCTTCTTTACTGGATACTTGTCCCAATATATATTAAGAGGTATTTTTAAAGGTTTTGGCCCTCCAATAAGCTTTCCTTCATCTTTATTAGCAGAGTCCTGTAAGTGTGTGATCATAATGAAAAGACAAGGGACCCTCTTTCCCTTGTCTACAAAAAGCATGCACGTGGTTAAGATTTTGTCAGATCTAGAAAGCAAACGGTAGAACACAAACCATTCTCGATCACTCAGTCACAAGTGAATGTTTGATTGCTTTGGAAAAACAACCACTTATAGAAAAAGTCAAGTCCCAGTTGCCTAATGGATAAGGCACTGGCCTCCTAAGCCAGGGATTGTGGCTTTAACGCCCATCTGTATTGTTTGCCTTTCCTCTGTCTCAAAGTAAAGCCATTGGCATGTTATGGTTCCAGATTATAAGTGCTCTTCTGGCTTCTTCACTGGGTACTTGTCCCAGCTTCTGGGCCGGCTCCATCACTGTTACGTACTGTTATGTGACGATGCGCTAATCCCTTGGCAGCAGCAACATAATTGTATGTGAGATGTCACCAAGGGTTTAAAGTAAAGCCATTAGCATGTTTTAGTTCAAGATTAAAAGTGCTCGACTAGGTTCTTCACTGGATACTTGTCCCAATACATATTAAGAGGTATTCAGTTTTTAAAGGGTTTTGTCACTCCATTAGGATTTCCTTCATCTGCATTAGAAATGTCCTGTTAGTGTGCAATTAGAACGACAATACAAGGGAACCTAGTCTTTTCTTAAAAAAACAAACATGCGGTTAAGATTTTATCCGATTTGGAAAGCAAACGGTACAACACAAACCTTTCTCGCTCACTCATCACATGTGAATGTTTGCGTGCTTTGGAAAGAAAAAACCACGGCGCAGAGCAAGTTTACAGCCCCAGTGGCCTAATGGATAAGGCACTGGCCTCCTAAGCCAGGGATTGTGGGTTCAAGTCCCATCTGGGGTGTTTACCTTTCTTATTTCTTAAAGTTAAGCTGTTGCTGTTTTAGTTCCTGATTAAAAGTGCTCAACTGGCTTCATCCACTGGACTGATGCTTCTTTATATATTAATAAGAGAGAAGTAAATGACTTATTACTCACAGTATCTTGACTGACCGCTATCTTAAACGCTGTCGTGTTTTTGAAAATTGATGGAAAACAGACACGCTTGAGGAATCACTTCATCCCGCGGTGCAATCGGTCAGCACACGGTGGAAAACGGACACGCGTGCAGACATCAGTAAGAGCTCCAGTGGCGCAATTGGTCAGCGCACGGTACTTATAAAGCAGTAACTGTTGAGCAATGCCGAGGTTGTGAGTTCGAGCCTCACCTGGAGCACTCCTTTCTTGCCTTCTTGTGCTTTATTTAGACCTCCAGTGGAATAGCAAACTTACTCATGGCCCATGATCTATAAACATAATTGAAGGGGATACATGGAAGAGGTATACCGTTTTTAAGGGTGAGTCCCATCTGTGGTGTTTGCCTTTTCTCTTTCTTAAATAAAAGCCATTGGCATGTTTTAGTTCCAGATTAAAAGTGCTCAACTTGCTTCTTTACTGGATACTTGTCCCAATATATATTAAGAGGTATTTTTAAAGGTTTTGGCCCTCCAATAAGCTTTCCTTCATCTTTATTAGCAGAGTCCTGTAAGTGTGTGATCATAATGAAAAGACAAGGGACCCTCTTTCCCTTGTCTACAAAAAGCAAGCACGTGGTTAAGATTTTGTCAGATCTAGAAAGCAAACGGTAGAACACAAACCATTCTCGATCACTCAGTCACAAGTGAATGTTTGAGTGCTTTGGAAAAACAACCACTTATAGAAAAAGTCAAGTCCCAGTTGCCTAATGGATAAGGCACTGGCCTCCTAAGCCAGGGATTGTGGCTTTAACGCCCATCTGTATTGTTTGCCTTTCCTCTGTCTCAAAGTAAAGCCATTGGCATGTTATGGTTCCAGATTATAAGTGCTCTTCTGGCTTCTTCACTGGGTACTTGTCCCAGCTTCTGAGCCGGCTCCATCACTGTTACGTACTGTTATGTGACGATGCGCTAATCCCTTGGCAGCAGCAACATAATTGTATGTGAGATGTCACCAAGGGTTTAAAGTAAAGCCATTAGCATGTTTTAGTTCAAGATTAAAAGTGCTCGACTAGGTTCTTCACTGGATACTTGTCCCAATACATATTAAGAGGTATTCAGTTTTTAAAGGGTTTTGTCACTCCATTAAGATTTCCTTCATCTGCATTAGAAATGTCCTGTTAGTGTGCAATTAGAACGACAATACAAGGGAACCTAGTCTTTTCTTAAAAAATCAAGCATGCGGTTAAGATTTTATCCGATTTGGAAAGCAAACGGTACAACACAAACCTTTCTCGCTCACTCATCACATGTGAATGTTTGCTTGCTTTGGAAAGAAAAAACCACGGCGCAGAGCAAGTTTATAGCCCCAGTGGCCTAATGGATAAGGCACTGGCCTCCTAGGCCAGGGATTGTGGGTTCAAGTCCCATCTGGGGTGTTTACCTTTCATCTTTCTTAAAGTTAAGCTGTTGCTGTTTTAGTTCCTGATTAAAAGTGCTCAACTGGCTTCATCCACTGGACTGATGCTTCTTTATATATTAATCAGAGAGAAGTAAATGACTTATTACTCACAGTATCTTGACTGACCGCTATCTTAAACGCTGTCGTGTTTTTGAAAATTGATGGAAAACAGACACGCTTGAGGAATCACTTCATCCCGCGGTGCAATCGGTCAGCACACGGTGGAAAACGGACACGCGTGCAGACATCAGTAAGAGCTCCAGTGGCGCAATCGGTCAGCGCACGGTACTTATAAAGCAGTAACTGTTGAGCAATGCCGAGGTTGTGAGTTCGAGCCTCACCTGGAGCACTCCTTTCTTGCCTTCTTGTGCTTTATTTAGACCTCCAGTGGAATAGCAAACTTACTCATGGCCCATGATCTATAAACATAATTGAAGGGGATACATGGAAGAGGTATACCGTTTTTAAGGGTGAGTCCCATCTGTGGTGTTTGCCTTTTCTCTTCCTTAAATAAAAGCCATTGGCATGTTTTAGTTCCAGATTAAAAGTGCTCAACTTGCTTCTTTACTGGATACTTGTCCCAATATATATTAAGAGGTATTTTTAAAGGTTTTGGCCCTCCAATAAGCTTTCCTTCATCTTTATTAGCAGAGTCCTGTAAGTGTGTGATCATAATGAAAAGACAAGGGACCCTCTTTCCCTTGTCTACAAAAAGCAAGCACGTGGTTAAGATTTTGTCAGATCTAGAAAGCAAACGGTAGAACACAAACCATTCTCGATCACTCAGTCACAAGTGAATGTTTGATTGCTTTGGAAAAACAACCACTTATAGAAAAAGTCAAGTCCCAGTTGCCTAATGGATAAGGCACTGGCCTCCTAAGCCAGGGATTGTGGCTTTAACGCCCATCTGTATTGTTTGCCTTTCCTCTGTCTCAAAGTAAAGCCATTGGCATGTTATGGTTCCAGATTATAAGTGCTCTTCTGGCTTCTTCACTGGGTACTTGTCCCAGCTTCTGGGCCGGCTCCATCACTGTTACGTACTGTTATGTGACGATGCGCTAATCCCTTGGCAGCAGCAACATAATTGTATGTGAGATGTCACCAAGGGTTTAAAGTAAAGCCATTAGCATGTTTTAGTTCAAGATTAAAAGTGCTCGACTAGGTTCTTCACTGGATACTTGTCCCAATACATATTAAGAGGTATTCAGTTTTTAAAGGGTTTTGTCACTCCATTAGGATTTCCTTCATCTGCATTAGAAATGTCCTGTTAGTGTGCAATTAGAACGACAATACAAGGGAACCTAGTCTTTTCTTAAAAAAACAAACATGCGGTTAAGATTTTATCCGATTTGGAAAGCAAACGGTACAACACAAACCTTTCTCGCTCACTCATCACATGTGAATGTTTGCTTGCTTTGGAAAGAAAAAACCACGGCGCAGAGCAAGTTTACAGCCCCAGTGGCCTAATGGATAAGGCACTGGCCTCCTAGGCCAGGGATTGTGGGTTCAAGTCCCATCTGGGGTGTTTACCTTTCATCTTTCTTAAAGTTAAGCTGTTGCTGTTTTAGTTCCTGATTAAAAGTGCTCAACTGGCTTCATCCACTGGACTGATGCTTCTTTATATATTAATCAGAGAGAAGTAAATGACTTATTACTCACAGTATCTTGACTGACCGCTATCTTAAACGCTGTCGTGTTTTTGAAAATTGATGGAAAACAGACACGCTTGAGGAATCACTTCATCCCGCGGTGCAATCGGTCAGCACACGGTGGAAAACGGACACGCGTGCAGACATCAGTAAGAGCTCCAGTGGCGCAATCGGTCAGCGCACGGTACTTATAAAACAGTAACTGTTGAGCAATGCCGAGGTTGTGAGTTCGAGCCTCACCTGGAGCACTCCTTTCTTGCCTTCTTGTGCTTTATTTAGACCTCCAGTGGAATAGCAAACTTACTCATGGCCCATGATCTATAAACATAATTGAAGGGGATACATGGAAGAGGTATACCGTTTTTAAGGGTGAGTCCCATCTGTGGTGTTTGCCTTTTCTCTTTCTTAAATAAAAGCCATTGGCATGTTTTAGTTCCAGATTAAAAGTGCTCAACTTGCTTCTTTACTGGATACTTGTCCCAATATATATTAAGAGGTATTTTTAAAGGTTTTGGCCCTCCAATAAGCTTTCCTTCATCTTTATTAGCAGAGTCCTGTAAGTGTGTGATCATATTGAAAAGACAAGGGACCCTCTTTCCCTTGTCTACAAAAAGCAAGCACGTGGTTAAGATTTTGTCAGATCTAGAAAGCAAACGGTAGAACACAAACCATTCTCGATCACTCAGTCACAAGTGAATGTTTGATTGCTTTGGAAAAACAACCACTTATAGAAAAAGTCAAGTCCCAGTTGCCTAATGGATAAGGCACTGGCCTCCTAAGCCAGGGATTGTGGCTTTAACGCCCATCTGTATTGTTTGCCTTTCCTCTGTCTCAAAGTAAAGCCATTGGCATGTTATGGTTCCAGATTATAAGTGCTCTTCTGGCTTCTTCACTGGGTACTTGCCTCAGCTTCTGAGCCGGCTCCATCACTGTTACGTACTGTTATGTGACGATGCGCTAATCCCTTGGCAGCAGCAACATAATTGTATGTGAGATGTCACCAAGGGTTTAAAGTAAAGCCATTAGCATGTTTTAGTTCAAGATTAAAAGTGCTCGACTAGGTTCTTCACTGGATACTTGTCCCAATACATATTAAGAGGTATTCAGTTTTTAAAGGGTTTTGTCACTCCATTAAGATTTCCATCATCTGCATTAGAAATGTCCTGTTAGTGCGCAATTAGAACGACAATACAAGGGAACCTAGTCTTTTCTTAAAAAATCAAGCATGCGGTTAAGATTTTATCCGATTTGGAAAGCAAACGGTACAACACAAACCTTTCTCGCTCACTCATCACATGTGAATGTTTGCTTGCTTTGGAAAGAAAAAACCATGGCACAGAGCAAGTTTACAGCCCCAGTGGCCTAATGGAAAAGGCACTGGCCTCCTAAGCCAGGGATTGTGGGCCCAAGTCCCTTCTGGGGTGTTTACCTTTCTTCTTTCTTAAAGTTAAGCTGTTGCTGTTTTAGTTCCTGATTAAAAGTGCTCAACTGGCTTCATCCACTGGACTGATGCTTCTTTATATATTAATAAGAGAGAAGTAAATGACTTATTACTCACAGTATCTTGACTGACCGCTATCTTAAACGCTGTCGTGTTTTTGAAAATTGATGGAAAACAGACACGCTTGAGGAATCACTTCATCCCGCGGTGCAATCGGTCAGCACACGGTGGAAAACGGACACGCGTGCAGACATCAGTAAGAGCTCCAGTGGCGCAATCGGTCAGCGCACGGTACTTATAAAGCAGTAACTGTTGAGCAATGCCGAGGTTGTGAGTTCGAGCCTCACCTGGAGCACTCCTTTCTTGCCTTCTTGTGCTTTATTTAGACCTCCAGTGGAATAGCAAACTTACTCATGGCCCATGATCTATAAACATAATTGAAGGGGATACATGGAAGAGGTATACCGTTTTTAAGGGTGAGTCCCATCTGTGGTGTTTGCCTTTTCTATTTCTTAAATAAAAGCCATTGGCATGTTTTAGTTCCAGATTAAAAGTGCTCAACTTGCTTCTTTACTGGATACTTGTCCCAATATATATTAAGAGGTATTTTTAAAGGTTTTGGCCCTCCAATAAGCTTTCCTTCATCTTTATTAGCAGAGTCCTGTAAGTGTGTGATCATAATGAAAAGACAAGGGACCCTCTTTCCCTTGTCTACAAAAAGCAAGCACGTGGTTAAGATTTTGTCAGATCTAGAAAGCAAACGGTAGAACACAAACCATTCTCGATCACTCAGTCACAAGTGAATGTTTGATTGCTTTGGAAAAACAACCACTTATAGAAAAAGTCAAGTCCCAGTTGCCTAATGGATAAGGCACTGGCCTCCTAAGCCAGGGATTGTGGCTTTAACGCCCATCTGTATTGTTTGCCTTTCCTCTGTCTCAAAGTAAAGCCATTGGCATGTTATGGTTCCAGATTATAAGTGCTCTTCTGGCTTCTTCACTGGGTACTTGTCCCAGCTTCTGAGCCGGCTCCATCACTGTTACGTACTGTTATGTGACGATGCGCTAATCCCTTGGCAGCAGCAACATAATTGTATGTGAGATGTCACCAAGGGTTTAAAGTAAAGCCATTAGCATGTTTTAGTTCAAGATTAAAAGTGCTCGACTAGGTTCTTCACTGGATACTTGTCCCAATACATATTAAGAGGTATTCAGTTTTTAAAGGGTTTTGTCACTCCATTAAGATTTCCTTCATCTGCATTAGAAATGTCCTGTTAGTGTGCAATTAGAACGACAATACAAGGGAACCTAGTCTTTTCTTAAAAAAACAAGCATGCGGTTAAGATTTTATCCGATTTGGAAAGCAAACGGTACAACACAAACCTTTCTCGCTCACTCGTCACATGTGAATGTTTGCTTGCTTTGGAAAGAAACAACCACGGCGCAGGGCAAATTTACAGCCCCAGTGCCCTAATGGATAAGACACTGGCCTCCTAAGCCAGGGATTGTGGGTTCGAGTCCTATCTGGGGTGTTTATCTTTCATCTTTCTTAAAGTTAAGCTGTTGCTGTTTTAGTTCCTGATTAAAAGTGCTCAACTGGCTTCATCCACTGGACTGATGCTTCTTTATATATTAATAAGAGAGAAGTAAATGACTTATTACTCACAGTATCTTGACTGACCGCTATCTTAAACGCTGTCGTGTTTTTGAAAATTGATGGAAAACAGACACGCTTGAGGAATCACTTCATCCCGCGGTGCAATCGGTCAGCACACGGTGGAAAACGGACACGCGTGCAGACATCAGTAAGAGCTCCAGTGGCGCAATCGGTCAGCGCACGGTACTTATAAAGCAGTAACTGTTGAGTAATGACGAGGTTGTGAGTTCGAGCCTCACCTGGAGCACTCCTTTCTTGCCTTCTTGTGCTTTATTTAGACCTCCAGTGGAATAGCAAACTTACTCATGGCCCATGATCTATAAACATAATTGAAGGGGATACATGGAAGAGGTATACCGTTTTTAAGGGTGAGTCCCATCTGTGGTGTTTGCCTTTTCTATTTCTTAAATAAAAGCCATTGGCATGTTTTAGTTCCAGATTAAAAGTGCTCAACTTGCTTCTTTACTGGATACTTGTCCCAATATATATTAAGAGGTATTTTTAAAGGTTTTGGCCCTCCAATAAGCTTTCCTTCATCTTTATTAGCAGAGTCCTGTAAGTGTGTGATCATAATGAAAAGACAAGGGACACTCTTTCCCTTGTCTACAAAAAGCAAGCACGTGGTTAAGATTTTGTCAGATCTAGAAAGCAAACGGTAGAACACAAACCATTCTCGATCACTCAGTCACAAGTGAATGTTTGATTGCTTTGGAAAAACAACCACTTATAGAAAAAGTCAAGTCCCAGTTGCCTAATGGATAAGGCACTGGCCTCCTAAGCCAGGGATTGTGGCTTTAACGCCCATCTGTATTGTTTGCCTTTCCTCTGTCTCAAAGTAAAGCCATTGGCATGTTATGGTTCCAGATTATAAGTGCTCTTCTGGCATCTTCACTGGGTACTTGTCCCAGCTTCTGGGCCGGCTCCATCACTGTTACGTACTGTTATGTGACGATGCGCTAATCCCTTGGCAGCAGCAACATAACTGTATATGAGATTTCGCCAAGGGTTTAAAGTAAAGCCATTAGCATGTTTTAATTCAAGATTAAAAGTGCTCGACTAGGTTCTTCACTGGATACTTGTCCCAATACATATTAAGAGGTATTCAGTTTTTAAAGGGTTTTGTCACTCCATTAAGATTTCCTTCATCTGCATTAGAAATGTCCTGTTAGTGTGCAATTAGAACGACAATACAAGGGAACCTAGTCTTTTCTTAAAAAAACAAGCATGCGGTTAAGATTTTATCCGATTTGGAAAGCAAATGGTACAACACAAACCTTTCTCGCTCACTCATCACATGTGAATGTTTGCTTGCTTTGGAAAGAAAAAACCACGGCGCAGCGCAAATTTACAGCCCCAGTGGCCTAATGGATAAGGCACTGGCCTCCTAAGCCAGGGATTGTGGGTTCAAGTCCCATCTGGGGTGTTTACCTTTCATCTTTCTTAAAGTTAAGCTGTTGCTGTTTTAGTTCCTGATTAAAAGTGCTCAACTGGCATCATCCACTGGACTGATGCTTCTTTATATATTAATAAGAGAGAAGTAAATGACGTATTACTCACAGTATCTTGACTGACCGCTATCTTAAACGCTGTCGTGTTTTTGAAAATTGATGGAAAACAGACACGCTTGAGGAATCACTTCATCCCGCGGTGCAATCGGTCAGCACACGGTGGAAAACGGACACGCGTGCAGACGTCAAAAAGAGCTCCAGTGGCGCAATCGGTCAGTTCACGGTACTTATAAAGCAGTAACTGTTGAGCAATGCCGAGGTTGTGAGTTCGAGCCTCACCTGGAGCACTCCTTTCTTGCCTTCTTGTGCTTTATTTAGACCTGCAGTGGAATAGCAAACTTACTCATGGCCCATGATCTATAAACATAATTGAAGGGGATACATGGAAGAGGTATACCGTTTTTAAGGGTGAGTCCCATCTGTGGTGTTTGCCTTTTCTCTTTCTTAAATAAAAGCCATTGGCATGTTTTAGTTCCAGATTAAAAGTGCTCAACTTGCTTCTTTACTGGATACTTGTCCCAATATATATTAAGAGGTATTTTTAAAGGTTTTGGCCCTCCAATAAGCTTTCCTTCATCTTTATTAGCAGAGTCCTGTAAGTGTGTGATCATAATGAAAAGACAAGGGACCCTCTTTCCCTTGTCTACAAAAAGCAAGCACGTGGTTAAGATTTTGTCAGATCTAGAAAGCAAACGGTAGAACACAAACCATTCTCGATCACTCAGTCACAAGTGAATGTTTGATTGCTTTGGAAAAACAACCACTTATAGAAAAAGTCAAGTCCCAGTTGCCTAATGGATAAGGCACTGGCCTCCTAAGCCAGGGATTGTGGCTTTAACGCCCATCTGTATTGTTTGCCTTTCCTCTGTCTCAAAGTAAAGCCATTGGCATGTTATGGTTCCAGATTATAAGTGCTCTTCTGGCTTCTTCACTGGGTACTTGTCCCAGCTTCTGAGCCGGCTCCATCACTGTTACGTACTGTTATGTGACGATGCGCTAATCCCTTGGCAGCAGCAACATAATTGTATGTGAGATGTCACCAAGGGTTTAAAGTAAAGCCATTAGCATGTTTTAGTTCAAGATTAAAAGTGCTCGACTAGGTTCTTCACTGGATACTTGTCCCAATACATATTAAGAGGTATTCAGTTTTTAAAGGGTTTTGTCACTCCATTAAGATTTCCTTCATCTGCATTAGAAATGTCCTGTTAGTGTGCAATTAGAACGACAATACAAGGGAACCTAGTCTTTTCTTAAAAAAACAAGCATGCGGTTAAGATTTTATCCGATTTGGAAAGCAAACGGTACAACACAAACCTTTCTCGCTCACTCATCACATGTGAATGTTTGCTTGCTTTGGAAAGAAAAAACCACGGCGCAGAGCAAATTTACAGCCCCAGTGGCCTAATGGATAAGGCACTGGCCTCCTAAGCCAGGGATTGTGGGTTCAAGTCCCATCTGGGGTGTTTACCTTTCATCTTTCTTAAAGTTAACCTGTTGCTGTTTTAGTTCCTGATTAAAAGTGCTCAACTGGCTTCATCCACTGGACTGATGCTTCTTTATATATTAATAAGAGAGAAGTAAATGACTTATTACTCACAGTATCTTGACTGACCGCTATCTTAAACGCTGTCGTGTTTTTGAAAATTGATGGAAAACAGACACGCTTGAGGAATCACTTCATCCCGCGGTGCAATCGGTCAGCACACGGTGGAAAACGGACACGCGTGCAGACGTCAAAAAGCGCTCCAGTGGCGCAATCGGTCAGTTCACAGTACTTATAAAGCAGTAACTGTTGAGCAATGCCGAGGTTGTGAGTTCGAGCCTCACCTGGAGCACTCCTTTTTTGCCTTCTTGTGCTTTATTTAGACCTCCAGTGGAATAGCAAACTTACTCATGGCCCATGATCTATAAACATAATTGAAGGGGATACATGGAAGAGGTATACCGTTTTTAAGGGTGAGTCCCATCTGTGGTGTTTGCCTTTTCTCTTTCTTAAATAAAAGCCATTGGCATGTTTTAGTTCCAGATTAAAAGTGCTCAACTTGCTTCTTTACTGGATACTTGTCCCAATATATATTAAGAGGTATTTTTAAAGGTTTTGGCCCTCCAATAAGCTTTCCTTCATCTTTATTAGCAGAGTCCTGTAAGTGTGTGATCATAATGAAAAGACAAGGGACCCTCTTTCCCTTGTCTACAAAAAGCAAGCACGTGGTTAAGATTTTGTCAGATCTAGAAAGCAAACGGTAGAACACAAACCATTCTCGATCACTCAGTCACAAGTGAATGTTTGATTGCTTTGGAAAAACAACCACTTATAGAAAAAGTCAAGTCCCAGTTGCCTAATGGATAAGGCACTGGCCTCCTAAGCCAGGGATTGTGGCTTTAACGCCCATCTGTATTGTTTGCCTTTCCTCTGTCTCAAAGTAAAGCCATTGGCATGTTATGGTTCCAGATTATAAGTGCTCTTCTGGCATCTTCACTGGGTACTTGTCCCAGCTTCTGGGCCGGCTCCATCACTGTTACGTACTGTTATGTGACGATGCGCTAATCCCTTGGCAGCAGCAACATAACTGTATATGAGATGTCGCCAAGGGTTTAAAGTAAAGCCATTAGCATGTTTTAATTCAAGATTAAAAGTGCTCGACTAGGTTCTTCACTGGATACTTGTCCCAATACATATTAAGAGGTATTCAGTTTTTAAAGGGTTTTGTCACTCCATTAAGATTTCCTTCATCTGCATTAGAAATGTCCTGTTAGTGTGCAATTAGAACGACAATACAAGGGAACCTAGTCTTTTCTTAAAAAAACAAGCATGCGGTTAAGATTTTATCCGATTTGGAAAGCAAACGGTACAACACAAACCTTTCTCGCTCACTCATCACATGTGAATGTTTGCTTGCTTTGGAAAGAAAAAACCATGGCGCAGAGCAAATTTACAGCCCCAGTGGCCTAATGGATAAGGCACTGGCCTCCTAAGCCAGGGATTGTGGGTTCAAGTCCCATCTGGGGTGTTTACCTTTCATCTTTCTTAAAGTTAAGCTGTTGCTGTTTTAGTTCCTGATTAAAAGTGCTCAACTGGCTTCATCCACTGGACTGATGCTTCTTTATATATTAATAAGAGAGAAGTAAATGACTTATTACTCACAGTATCTTGACTGACCGCTATCTTAAACGCTGTCGTGTTTTTGAAAATTGATGGAAAACAGACACGCTTGAGGAATCACTTCATCCCGCGGTGCAATCGGTCAGCACACGGTGGAAAACGGACACGCGTGCAGACGTCAAAAAGCGCTCCAGTGGCGCAATCGGTCAGTTCACAGTACTTATAAAGCAGTAACTGTTGAGCAATGCCGAGGTTGTGAGTTCGAGCCTCACCTGGAGCACTCCTTTCTTGCCTTCTTGTGCTTTATTTAGACCTCCAGTGGAATAGCAAACTTACTCATGGCCCATGATCTATAAACATAATTGAAGGGGATACATGGAAGAGGTATACCGTTTTTAAGGGTGAGTCCCATCTGTGGTGTTTGCCTTTTCTCTTTCTTAAATAAAAGCCATTGGCATGTTTTAGTTCCAGATTAAAAGTGCTCAACTTGCTTCTTTACTGGATACTTGTCCCAATATATATTAAGAGGTATTTTTAAAGGTTTTGGCCCTCCAATAAGCTTTCCTTCATCTTTATTAGCAGAGTCCTGTAAGTGTGTGATCATAATGAAAAGACAAGGGACCCTCTTTCCCTTGTCTACAAAAAGCAAGCACGTGGTTAAGATTTTGTCAGATCTAGAAAGCAAACGGTAGAACACAAACCATTCTCGATCACTCAGTCACAAGTGAATGTTTGATTGCTTTGGAAAAACAACCACTTATAGAAAAAGTCAAGTCCCAGTTGCCTAATGGATAAGGCACTGGCCTCCTAAGCCAGGGATTGTGGCTTTAACGCCCATCTGTATTGTTTGCCTTTCCTCTGTCTCAAAGTAAAGCCATTGGCATGTTATGGTTCCAGATTATAAGTGCTCTTCTGGCTTCTTCACTGGGTACTTGTCCCAGCTTCTGGGCCGGCTCCATTACTGTTACGTACTGTTATGTGACGATGCGCTAATCCCTTGGCAGCAGCAACATAACTGTATATGAGATGTCGCCAAGGGTTTAAAGTAAAGCCATTAGCATGTTTTAATTCAAGATTAAAAGTGCTCGACTAGGTTCTTCACTGGATACTTGTCCCAATACATATTAAGAGGTATTCCGTTTTTAAAGGGTTTTGTCACTCCATTAAGATTTCCTTCATCTGCATTAGAAATGTCCTGTTAGTGTGCAATTAGAACGACAATACAAGGGAACCTAGTCTTTTCTTAAAAAAACAAGCATGCGGTTAAGATTTTATCCGATTTGGAAAGCAAACGGTACAACACAAACCTTTCTCGCTCACTCATCACATGTGAATGTTTGCTTGCTTTGGAAAGAAAAAACCACGGCACAGACCAAGTTTACAGCCCTAGTGGCCTAATGGATAAGGCACTGGCCTCCTAAGCCAGGGATTGTGGGTTCAAGTCCCATCTGGGGTGTTTACCTTTCTTCTTTCTTAAAGTTAAGCTGTTGCTGTTTTAGTTCCTGATTAAAAGTGCTCAACTGGCTTCATCCACTGGACTGATGCTTCTTTATATATTAATAAGAGAGAAGTAAATGACTTATTACTCACAGTATCTTGACTGACCGCTATCTTAAACGCTGTCGTGTTTTTGAAAATTGATGGAAAACAGACACGCTTGAGGAATCACTTCATCCCGCGGTGCAATCGATCAGCATACGGTGGAAAACGGACACGCGTGCAGACATCAGTAAGAGCTCCAATGGCGCAATCGGTCAGCGCACGGTACTTATAAAGCAGTAACTGTTGAGTAATGACGAGGTTGTGAGTTCGAGCCTCACCTGGAGCACTCCTTTCTTGCCTTCTTGTGCTTTATTTAGACCTCCAGTGGAATAGCAAACTTACTCATGGCCCATGATCTATAAACATAATTGAAGGGGATACATGGAAGAGGTATACCGTTTTTAAGGGTGAGTCCCATCTGTGGTGTTTGCCTTTTCTATTTCTTAAATAAAAGCCATTGGCATGTTTTAGTTCCAGATTAAAAGTGCTCAACTTGCTTCTTTACTGGATACTTGTCCCAATATATATTAAGAGGTATTTTTAAAGGTTTTGGCCCTCCAATAAGCTTTCCTTCATCTTTATTAGCAGAGTCCTGTAAGTGTGTGATCATAATGAAAAGACAAGGGACCCTCTTTCCCTTGTCTACAAAAAGCAAGCACGTGGTTAAGATTTTGTCAGATCTAGAAAGCAAACGGTAGAACACAAACCATTCTCGATCACTCAGTCACAAGTGAATGTTTGATTGCTTTGAAAAAACAACCACTTATAGAAAAGGTCAAGCCCCAGTTGCCTAATGGATAAGGCACTGGCCTCCTAAGCCAGGGATTGTGGCTTTAACGCCCATCTGTATTGTTTGCCTTTCCTCTGTCTCAAAGTAAAGCCATTGGCATGTTATGGTTCCAGATTATAAGTGCTCTTCTGGCATCTTCACTGGGTACTTGTCCCAGCTTCTGGGCCGGCTCCATCACTGTTACGTACTGTTATGTGACGATGCGCTAATCCCTTGGCAGCAGCAACATAACTGTATATGAGATGTCGCCAAGGGTTTAAAGTAAAGCCATTAGCATGTTTTAATTCAAGATTAAAAGTGCTCGACTAGGTTCTTCACTGGATACTTGTCCCAATACATATTAAGAGGTATTCAGTTTTTAAAGGGTTTTGTCACTCCGTTAAGATTTCCTTCATCTGCATTAGAAATGTCCTGTTAGTGTGCAATTAGAACGACAATACAAGGGAACCTAGTCTTTTCTTAAAAAAACAAGCATGCGGTTAAGATTTTATCCGATTTGGAAAGCAAACGGTACAACACAAACCTTTCTCGCTCACTCATCACATGTGAATGTTTGCTTGCTTTGGAAAGAAAAAACCACGACGCAGAGCAAATTTACAGCCCCAGTGGCCTAATGGATAAGGCACTGGCCTCCTAAGCCAGGGATTGTGGGTTCAAGTCCCATCTGGGGTGTTTACCTTTCATCTTTCTTAAAGTTAAGCTGTTGCTGTTTTAGTTCCTGATTAAAAGTGCTCAACTGGCTTCATCCACTGGACTGATGCTTCTTTATATATTAATAAGAGAGAAGTAAATGACTTATTACTCACAGTATCTTGACTGACCGCTATCTTAAACGCTGTCGTGTTTTTGAAAATTGATGGAAAACAGACACGCTTGAGGAATCACTTCATCCCGCGGTGCAATCGGTCAGCACACGGTGGAAAACGGACACGCGTGCAGACATTAGTAAGAGCTCCAGTGGCGCAATCGGTCAGCGCACGGTACTTATAAAGCAGTAACTGTTGAGCAATGCCGAGGTTGTGAGTTCGAGCCTCACCTGGAGCACTCCTTTCTTGCCTTCTTGTGCTTTATTTAGACCTCCAGTGGAATAGCAAACTTACTCATGGCCCATGATCTATAAACATAATTGAAGGGGATACATGGAAGAGGTATACCGTTTTTAAGGGTGAGTCCCATCTGTGGTGTTTGCCTTTTCTATTTCTTAAATAAAAGCCATTGGCATGTTTTAGTTCCAGATTAAAAGTGCTCAACTTGCTTCTTTACTGGATACTTGTCCCAATATATATTAAGAGGTATTTTTAAAGGTTTTGGCCCTCCAATAAGCTTTCCTTCATCTTTATTAGCAGAGTCCTGTAAGTGTGTGATCATAATGAAAAGACAAGGGACCCTCTTTCCCTTGTCTACAAAAAGCAAGCACGTGGTTAAGATTTTGTCAGATCTAGAAAGCAAACGGTAGAACACAAACCATTCTCGATCACTCAGTCACAAGTGAATGTTTGATTGCTTTGAAAAAACAACCACTTATAGAAAAGGTCAAGCCCCAGTTGCCTAATGGATAAGGCACTGGCCTCCTAAGCCAGGGATTGTGGCTTTAACGCCCATCTGTATTGTTTGCCTTTCCTCTGTCTCAAAGTAAAGCCATTGGCATGTTATGGTTCCAGATTATAAGTGCTCTTCTGGCATCTTCACTGGGTACTTGTCCCAGCTTCTGGGCCGGCTCCATCACTGTTACGTACTGTTATGTGACGATGCGCTAATCCCTTGGCAGCAGCAACATAACTGTATATGAGATGTCGCCAAGGGTTTAAAGTAAAGCCATTAGCATGTTTTAATTCAAGATTAAAAGTGCTCGACTAGGTTCTTCACTGGATACTTGTCCCAATACATATTAAGAGGTATTCAGTTTTTAAAGGGTTTTGTCACTCCGTTAAGATTTCCTTCATCTGCATTAGAAATGTCCTGTTAGTGTGCAATTAGAACGACAATACAAGGGAACCTAGTCTTTTCTTAAAAAAACAAGCATGCGGTTAAGATTTTATCCGATTTGGAAAGCAAACGGTACAACACAAACCTTTCTCGCTCACTCATCACATGTGAATGTTTGCTTGCTTTGGAAAGAAAAAACCACGGCGCAGAGCAAATTTACAGCCCCAGTGGCCTAATGGATAAGGCACTGGCCTCCTAAGCCAGGGATTGTGGGTTCAAGTCCCATCTGGGGTGTTTACCTTTCATCTTTCTTAAAGTTAAGCTGTTGCTGTTTTAGTTCCTGATTAAAAGTGCTCAACTGGCTTCATCCACTGGACTGATGCTTCTTTATATATTAATAAGAGAGAAGTAAATGACTTATTACTCACAGTATCTTGACTGACCGCTATCTTAAACGCTGTCGTGTTTTTGAAAATTGATGGAAAACAGACACGCTTGAGGAATCACTTCATCCCGCGGTGCAATCGGTCAGCACACGGTGGAAAACGGACACGCGTGCAGACATTAGTAAGAGCTCCAGTGGCGCAATCGGTCAGCGCACGGTACTTATAAAGCAGTAACTGTTGAGCAATGCCGAGGTTGTGAGTTCGAGCCTCACCTGGAGCACTCCTTTCTTGCCTTCTTGTGCTTTATTTAGACCTCCAGTGGAATAGCAAACTTACTCATGGCCCATGATCTATAAACATAATTGAAGGGGATACATGGAAGAGGTATACCGTTTTAAAGGGTGAGTCCCATCTGTGGTGTTTGCCTTTTCTATTTCTTAAATAAAAGCCATTGGCATGTTTTAGTTCCAGATTAAAAGTGCTCAACTTGCTTCTTTACTGGATATTTGTCCCAATATATATTAAGAGGTATTTTTAAAGGTTTTGGCCCTCCAATAAGCTTTCCTTCATCTTTATTAGCAGAGTCCTGTAAGTGTGTGATCATAATGAAAAGACAAGGGACCCTCTTTCCCTTGTCTACAAAAAGCAAGCACGTGGTTAAGATTTTGTCAGATCTAGAAAGCAAACGGTAGAACACAAACCATTCTCGATCACTCAGTCACAAGTGAATGTTTGATTGCTTTGAAAAAACGACCACTTATAGAAAAAGTCAAGCCCCAGTTGCCTAATGGATAAGGCACTGGCCTCCTAAGCCAGGGATTGTGGCTTTAACGCCCATCTGTATTGTTTGCCTTTCCTCTGTCTCAAAGTAAAGCCATTGGCATGTTATGGTTCCAGATTATAAGTGCTCTTCTGGCTTCTTCACTGGGTACTTGTCCCAGCTTCTGAGCCGGCTCCATCACTGTTACGTACTGTTATGTGACAATGCGCTAATCCCTTGGCAGCAGCAACATAATTGTATGTGAGATGTCACCAAGGGTTTAAAGTAAAGCCATTAGCATGTTTTAGTTCAAGATTAAAAGTGCTCGACTAGGTTCTTCACTGGATACTTGTCCCAATACATATTAAGAGGTATTCAGTTTTTAAAGGGTTTTGTCACTCCATTAAGATTTCCTTCATCTGCATTAGAAATGTCCTGTTAGTGTGCAATTAGAACCACAATACAAGGGAACCTAGTCTTTTCTTAAAAAATCAAGCATGCGGTTAAGATTTTATCCGATTTGGAAAGCAAACGGTACAACACAAACCTTTCTCGCTCACTCATCACATGTGAATGTTTGCTTGCTTTGGAAAGAAAAAACCACGGCGCAGAGCAAGTTTACAGCCCCAGTGGCCTAATGGATAAGGCACTGGCCTCCTAGGCCAGGGATTGTGGGTTCAAGTCCCATCTGGGGTGTTTACCTTTCATCTTTCTTGAAGTTAAGCTGTTGCTGTTTTAGTTCCTGATTAAAAGTGCTCAACTGGCTTCATCCACTGGACTGATGCTTCTTTATATATTAATAAGAGAGAAGTAAATGACTTATTACTCACAGTATCTTGACTGACCGCTATCTTAAACGCTGTCGTGTTTTTGAAAATTGATGGAAAACAGACACGCTTGAGGAATCACTTCATCCCGCGGTGCAATCGGTCAGCACACGGTGGAAAACGGACACGCGTGCAGACATCAGTAAGAGCTCCAGTGGCGCAATCGGTCAGCGCACGGTACTTATAAAGCAGTAACTGTTGAGCAATGCCGAGGTTGTGAGTTCGAGCCTCACCTGGAGCACTCCTTTCTTGCCTTCTTGTGCTTTATTTAGACCTCCAGTGGAATAGCAAACTTACTCATGGCCCATGATCTATAAACATAATTGAAGGGGATACATGGAAGAGGTATACCGTTTTTAAGGGTGAGTCCCATCTGTGGTGTTTGCCTTTTCTATTTCTTAAATAAAAGCCATTGGCATGTTTTAGTTCCAGATTAAAAGTGCTCAACTTGCTTCTTTACTGGATACTTGTCCCAATATATATTAAGAGGTATTTTTAAAGGTTTTGGCCCTCCAATAAGCTTTCCTTCATCTTTATTAGCAGAGTCCTGTAAGTGTGTGATCATAATGAAAAGACAAGGGACCCTCTTTCCCTTGTCTACAAAAAGCAAGCACGTGGTTAAGATTTTGTCAGATCTAGAAAGCAAACGGTAGAACACAAACCATTCTCGATCACTCAGTCACAAGTGAATGTTTGATTGCTTTGGAAAAACAACCACTTATAGAAAAAGTCAAGCCCCAGTTGCCTAATGGATAAGGCACTGGCCTCCTAAGCCAGGGATTGTGGCTTTAACGCCCATCTGTATTGTTTGCCTTTCCTCTGTCTCAAAGTAAAGCCATTGGCATGTTATGGTTCCAGATTATAAGTGCTCTTCTGGCTTCTTCACTGGGTACTTGTCCCAGCTTCTGAGCCGGCTCCATCACTGTTACGTACTGTTATGTGACGATGCGCTAATCCCTTGGCAGCAGCAACATAATTGTATGTGAGATGTCACCAAGGGTTTAAAGTAAAGCCATTAGCATGTTTTAGTTCAAGATTAAAAGTGCTCGACTAGGTTCTTCACTGGATACTTGTCCCAATACATATTAAGAGGTATTCAGTTTTTAAAGGGTTTTGTCACTCCATTAAGATTTCCTTCATCTGCATTAGAAATGTCCTGTTAGTGTGCAATTAGAACGACAATACAAGGGAACCTAGTCTTTTCTTAAAAAAACAAGCATGCGGTTAAGATTTTATCCGATTTGGAAAGCAAACGGTACAACACAAACCTTTCTCGCTCACTCATCACATGTGAATGTTTGCTTGCTTTGGAAAGAAAAAACCACGGTGCAGAGCAAATTTACAGCCCCAGTGGCCTAATGGATAAGGCACTGGCCTCCTAAGCCAGGGATTGTGGGTTCAAGTCCCATCTGGGGTGTTTACCTTTCATCTTTCTTAAAGTTAAGCTGTTGCTGTTTTAGTTCCTGATTAAAAGTGCTCAACTGGCTTCATCCACTGGACTGATGCTTCTTTATATATTAATAAGAGAGAAGTAAATGACTTATTACTCACAGTATCTTGACTGACCGCTATCTTAAACGCTGTCGTGTTTTTGAAAATTGATGGAAAACAGACACGCTTGAGGAATCACTTCATCCCGCGGTGCAATCGGTCAGCACACGGTGGAAAACTGACACGCGTGCAGACTTCAGTAAGAGCTCCAGTGGCGCAATCGGTCAGTTCACGGTACTTATAAAGCAGTAACTGTTGAGCAATGCCGAGGTTGTGAGTTCGAGCCTCACCTGGAGCACTCCTTTCTTGCCTTCTTGTGCTTTATTTAGACCTCCAGTGGAATAGCAAACTTACTCATGGCCCATGATCTATAAACATAATTGAAGGGGATACATGGAAGAGGTATACCGTTTTTAAGGGTGAGTCCCATCTGTGGTGTTTGCCTTTTCTCTTTCTTAAATAAAAGCCATTGGCATGTTTTAGTTCCAGATTAAAAGTGCTCAACTTGCTTCTTTACTGGATACTTGTCCCAATATATATTAAGAGGTATTTTTAAAGGTTTTGGCCCTCCAATAAGCTTTCCTTCATCTTTATTAGCAGAGTCCTGTAAGTGTGTGATCATAATGAAAAGACAAGGGACCCTCTTTCCCTTGTCTACAAAAAGCAATCACGTGGTTAAGATTTTGTCAGATCTAGAAAGCAAACGGTAGAACACAAACCATTCTCGATCACTCAGTCACAAGTGAATGTTTGATTGCTTTGGAAAAACAACCACTTATAGAAAAAGTAAAGTCCCAGTTGCCTAATGGATAAGGCACTGGCCTCCTAAGCCAGGGATTGTGGCTTTAACGCCCATCTGTATCTGTGCCTTTCCTCTGTCTCAAAGTAAAGCCATTGGCATGTTATGGTTCCAGATTATAAGTGCTCTTCTGGCTTCTTCACTGGGTACTTGTCCCAGCTTCTGGGCCGGCTCCATCACTGTTACGTACTGTTATGTGACGATGCGCTAATCCCTTGGCAGCAGCAACATAATTGTATGTGAGATGTCACCAAGGGTTTAAAGTAAAGCCATTAGCATGTTTTAGTTCAAGATTAAAAGTGCTCGACTAGGTTCTTCACTGGATACTTATCTCAATACATATTAAGAGGTATTCAGTTTTTAAAGGGTTTTGTCACTCCATTAAGATTTCCTTCATCTGCATTAGAAATGTCCTGTTAGTGTGCAATTAGAACGACAATACAAGGGAACCTAGTCTTTTCTTAAAAAAACAAGCATGCGGTTAAGATTTTATCCGATTTGGAAAGCAAACGGTACAACACAAACCTTTCTCGCTCACTCATCACATGTGAATGTTTGCTTGCTTTGGAAAGAAAAAACCACGGCGCAGAGCAAATTTACAGCCCCAGTGGCCTAATGGATAAGGCACTGGCCTCCTAAGCCAGGGATTGTGGGTTCAAGTCCCATCTGGGGTGTTTACCTTTCATCTTTCTTAAAGTTAAGCTGTTGCTGTTTTAGTTCCTGATTAAAAGTGCTCAACTGGCTTCATCCACTGGACTGATGCTTCTTTATATATTAATAAGAGAGAAGTAAATGACTTATTACTCACAGTATCTTGACTGACCGCTATCTTAAACGCTGTCGTGTTTTTGAAAATTGATGGAAAACAGACACGCTTGAGGAATCACTTCATCCCGCGGTGCAATCGGTCAGCACACGGTGGAAAACTGACACGCGTGCAGACATCAGTAAGAGCTCCAGTGGCGCAATCGGTCAGTTCACGGTACTTATAAAGCAGTAACTGTTGAGCAATGCCGAGGTTGTGAGTTCGAGCCTCACCTGGAGCACTCCTTTCTTGCCTTCTTGTGCTTTATTTAGACCTCCAGTGGAATAGCAAACTTACTCATGGCCCATGATCTATAAACATAATTGAAGGGGATACATGGAAGAGGTATACCGTTTTTAAGGGTGAGTCCCATCTGTGGTGTTTGCCTTTTCTCTTTCTTAAATAAAAGCCATTGGCATGTTTTAGTTCCAGATTAAAAGTGCTCAACTTGCTTCTTTACTGGATACTTGTCCCAATATATATTAAGAGGTATTTTTAAAGGTTTTGGCCCTCCAATAAGCTTTCCTTCATCTTTATTAGCAGAGTCCTGTAAGTGTGTGATCATAATGAAAAGACAAGGGACCCTCTTTCCTTTGTCTACAAAAAGCAAGCACGTGGTTAAGATTTTGTCAGATCTAGAAAGCAAACGGTAGAACACAAACCATTCTTGATCACTCAGTCACAAGTGAATGTTTGATTGCTTTGGAAAAACAACCACTTATAGAACAATTCAAGTCCCAGTTGCCTAATGGATAAGGCACTGGCCTCCTAAGCCAGGGATTGTGGCTTTAACGCCCATCTGTATTGTTTGCCTTTCCTCTGTCTCAAAGTAAAGCCATTGGCATGTTATGGTTCCAGATTATAAGTGCTCTTCTGGCTTCTTCACTGGGTACTTGTCCCAGCTTCTGAGCCGGCTCCATCACTGTTACGTACTGTTATGTGACGATGCGCTAATCCCTTGGCAGCAGCAACATAATTGTATGTGAGATGTCACCAAGGGTTTAAAGTAAAGCCATTAGCATGTTTTAGTTCAAGATTAAAAGTGCTCGACTAGGTTCTTCACTGGATACTTGTCCCAATACATATTAAGAGGTATTCAGTTTTTAAAGGGTTTTGTCACTCCATTAAGATTTCCTTCATCTGCATTAGAAATGTCCTGTTAGTGTGCAATTAGAACGACAATACAAGGGAACCTAGTCTTTTCTTAAAAAATCAAGCATGCGGTTAAGATTTTATCCGATTTGGAAAGCAAACGGTACAACACAAACCTTTCTCGCTCACTCATCACATGTGAATGTTTGCTTGCTTTGGAAAGAAAAAACCACGGCGCAGAGCAAATTTACAGCCCCAGTGGCCTAATGGATAAGGCACTGGCCTCCTAAGCCAGGGATTGTGGGTTCAAGTCCCATCTGGGGTGTTTACCTTTCATCTTTCTTAAAGTTAAGCTGTTGCTGTTTTAGTTCCTGATTAAAAGTGCTCAACTGGCTTCATCCACTGGACTGATGCTTCTTTATATATTAATAAGAGAGAAGTAAATGACTTATTACTCACAGTATCTTGACTGACCGCTATCTTAAACGCTGTCGTGTTTTTGAAAATTGATGGAAAACAGACACGCTTGAGGAATCACTTCATCCCGCGGTGCAATCGGTCAGCACACGGTGGAAAACTGACACGCGTGCAGACATCAGTAAGAGCTCCAGTGGCGCAATCGGTCAGTTCACGGTACTTATAAAGCAGTAACTGTTGAGCAATGCCGAGGTTGTGAGTTCGAGCCTCACCTGGAGCACTCCTTTCTTGCCTTCTTGTGCTTTATTTAGACCTCCAGTGGAATAGCAAACTTACTCATGGCCCATGATCTATAAACATAATTGAAGGGGATACATGGAAGAGGTATACCGTTTTTAAGGGTGAGTCCCATCTGTGGTGTTTGCCTTTTCTCTTTCTTAAATAAAAGCCATTGGCATGTTTTAGTTCCAGATTAAAAGTGCTCAACTTGCTTCTTTACTGGATACTTGTCCCAATATATATTAAGAGGTATTTTTAAAGGTTTTGGCCCTCCAATAAGCTTTCCTTCATCTTTATTAGCAGAGTCCTGTAAGTGTGTGATCATAATGAAAAGACAAGGGACCCTCTTTCCTTTGTCTACAAAAAGCAAGCACGTGGTTAAGATTTTGTCAGATCTAGAAAGCAAACGGTAGAACACAAACCATTCTTGATCACTCAGTCACAAGTGAATGTTTGATTGCTTTGGAAAAACAACCACTTATAGAACAAGTCAAGTCCCAGTTGCCTAATGGATAAGGCACTGGCCTCCTAAGCCAGGGATTGTGGCTTTAACGCCCATCTGTATTGTTTGCCTTTCCTCTGTCTCAAAGTAAAGCCATTGGCATGTTATGGTTCCAGATTATAAGTGCTCTTCTGGCTTCTTCACTGGGTACTTGTCCCAGCTTCTGAGCCGGCTCCATCACTGTTACGTACTGTTATGTGACGATGCGCTAATCCCTTGGCAGCAGCAACATAATTGTATGTGAGATGTCACCAAGGGTTTAAAGTAAAGCCATTAGCATGTTTTAGTTCAAGATTAAAAGTGCTCGACTAGGTTCTTCACTGGATACTTGTCCCAATACATATTAAGAGGTATTCAGTTTTTAAAGGGTTTTGTCACTCCATTAAGATTTCCTTCATCTGCATTAGAAATGTCCTGTTAGTGTGCAATTAGAACGACAATACAAGGGAACCTAGTCTTTTCTTAAAAAATCAAGCATGCGGTTAAGATTTTATCCGATTTGGAAAGCAAACGGTACAACACAAACCTTTCTCGCTCACTCATCACATGTGAATGTTTGCTTGCTTTGGAAAGAAAAAACCACGGCGCAGAGCAAGTTTACAGCCCCAGTGGCCTAATGGATAAGGCACTGGCCTCCTAGGCCAGGGATTGTGGGTTCAAGTCCTATCTGGGGTGTTTACCTTTCATCTTTCTTAAAGTTAAGCTGTTGCTGTTTTAGTTCCTGATTAAAAGTGCTCAACTGGCTTCATCCACTGGACTGATGCTTCTTTATATATTAATCAGAGAGAAGTAAATGACTTATTACTCACAGTATCTTGACTGACCGCTATCTTAAACGCTGTCGTGTTTTTGAAAATTGATGGAAAACAGACACGCTTGAGGAATCACTTCATCCCGCGGTGCAATCGGTCAGCACACGGTGGAAAACGGACACGCGTGCAGACATCAGTAAGAGCTCCAGTGGCGCAATCGGTCAGCGCACGGTACTTATAAAGCAGTAACTGTTGAGCAATGCCGAGGTTGTGAGTTCGAGCCTCACCTGGAGCACTCCTTTCTTGCCTTCTTGTGCTTTATTTAGACCTCCAGTGGAATAGCAAACTTACTCATGGCCCATGATCTATAAACATAATTGAAGGGGATACATGGAAGAGGTATACCGTTTTTAAGGGTGAGTCCCATCTGTGGTGTTTGCCTTTTCTCTTTCTTAAATAAAAGCCATTGGCATGTTTTAGTTCCAGATTAAAAGTGCTCAACTTGCTTCTTTACTGGATACTTGTCCCAATATATATTAAGAGGTATTTTTAAAGGTTTTGGCCCTCCAATAAGCTTTCCTTCATCTTTATTAGCAGAGTCCTGTAAGTGTGTGATCATAATGAAAAGACAAGGGACCCTCTTTCCCTTGTCTACAAAAAGCAAGCACGTGGTTAAGATTTTGTCAGATCTAGAAAGCAAACGGTAGAACACAAACCATTCTCGATCACTCAGTCACAAGTGAATGTTTGATTGCTTTGGAAAAACAACCACTTATAGAAAAAGTCAAGTCCCAGTTGCCTAATGGATAAGGCACTGGCCTCCTAAGCCAGGGATTGTGGCTTTAACGCCCATCTGTATTGTTTGCCTTTCCTCTGTCTCAAAGTAAAGCCATTGGCATGTTATGGTTCCAGATTATAAGTGCTCTTCTGGCTTCTTCACTGGGTACTTGTCCCAGCTTCTGAGCCGGCTCCATCACTGTTACGTACTGTTATGTGACGATGCGCTAATCCCTTGGCAGCAGCAACATAATTGTATGTGAGATGTCACCAAGGGTTTAAAGTAAAGCCATTAGCATGTTTTAGTTCAAGATTAAAAGTGCTCGACTAGGTTCTTCACTGGATACTTGTCCCAATACATATTAAGAGGTATTCAGTTTTTAAAGGGTTTTGTCACTCCATTAAGATTTCCTTCATCTGCATTAGAAATGTCCTGTTAGTGTGCAATTAGAACGACAATACAAGGGAACCTAGTCTTTTCTTAAAAAATCAAGCATGCGGTTAAGATTTTATCCGATTTGGAAAGCAAACGGTACAACACAAACCTTTCTCGCTCACTCATCACATGTGAATGTTTGCTTGCTTTGGAAAGAAAAAACCACGGCGCAGAGCAAGTTTACAGCCCCAGTGGCCTAATGGATAAGGCACTGGCCTCCTAGGCCAGGGATTGTGGGTTCAAGTCCTATCTGGGGTGTTTACCTTTCATCTTTCTTAAAGTTAAGCTGTTGCTGTTTTAGTTCCTGATTAAAAGTGCTCAACTGGCTTCATCCACTGGACTGATGCTTCTTTATATATTAATAAGAGAGAAGTAAATGACTTATTACTCACAGTATCTTGACTGACCGCTATCTTAAACGCTGTCGTGTTTTTGAAAATTGATGGAAAACAGACACGCTTGAGGAATCACTTCATCCCGCGGTGCAATCGGTCAGCACACGGTGGAAAACGGACACGCGTGCAGACATTAGTAAGAGCTCCAGTGGCGCAATCGGTCAGCGCACGGTACTTATAAAGCAGTAACTGTTGAGCAATGCCGAGGTTGTGAGTTCGAGCCTCACCTGGAGCACTCCTTTCTTGCCTTCTTGTGCTTTATTTAGACCTCCAGTGGAATAGCAAACTTACTCATGGCCCATGATCTATAAACATAATTGAAGGGGATACATGGAAGAGGTATACCGTTTTAAAGGGTGAGTCCCATCTGTGGTGTTTGCCTTTTCTATTTCTTAAATAAAAGCCATTGGCATGTTTTAGTTCCAGATTAAAAGTGCTCAACTTGCTTCTTTACTGGATACTTGTCCCAATATATATTAAGAGGTATTTTTAAAGGTTTTGGCCCTCCAATAAGCTTTCCTTCATCTTTATTAGCAGAGTCCTGTAAGTGTGTGATCATAATGAAAAGACAAGGGACCCTCTTTCCCTTGTCTACAAAAAGCAAGCACGTGGTTAAGATTTTGTCAGATCTAGAAAGCAAACGGTAGAACACAAACCATTCTCGATCACTCAGTCACAAGTGAATGTTTGATTGCTTTGAAAAAACAACCACTTATAGAAAAAGTCAAGCCCCAGTTGCCTAATGGATAAGGCACTGGCCTCCTAAGCCAGGGATTGTGGCTTTAACGCCCATCTGTATTGTTTGCCTTTCCTCTGTCTCAAAGTAAAGCCATTGGCATGTTATGGTTCCAGATTATAAGTGCTCTTCTGGCTTCTTCACTGGGTACTTGTCCCAGCTTCTGAGCCGGCTCCATCACTGTTACGTACTGTTATGTGACAATGCGCTAATCCCTTGGCAGCAGCAACATAATTGTATGTGAGATGTCACCAAGGGTTTAAAGTAAAGCCATTAGCATGTTTTAGTTCAAGATTAAAAGTGCTCGACTAGGTTCTTCACTGGATACTTGTCCCAATACATATTAAGAGGTATTCAGTTTTTAAAGGGTTTTGTCACTCCATTAAGATTTCCTTCATCTGCATTAGAAATGTCCTGTTAGTGTGCAATTAGAACCACAATACAAGGGAACCTAGTCTTTTCTTAAAAAATCAAGCATGCGGTTAAGATTTTATCCGATTTGGAAAGCAAACGGTACAACACAAACCTTTCTCGCTCACTCATCACATGTGAATGTTTGCTTGCTTTGGAAAGAAAAAACCACGGCGCAGAGCAAGTTTACAGCCCCAGTGGCCTAATGGATAAGGCACTGGCCTCCTAGGCCAGGGATTGTGGGTTCAAGTCCCATCTGGGGTGTTTACCTTTCATCTTTCTTAAAGTTAAGCTGTTGCTGTTTTAGTTCCTGATTAAAAGTGCTCAACTGGCTTCATCCACTGGACTGATGCTTCATTATATATTAATCAGAGAGAAGTAAATGACTTATTACTCACAGTATCTTGACTGACCGCTATCTTAAACGCTGTCGTGTTTTTGAAAATTGATGGAAAACAGACACGCTTGAGGAATCACTTCATCCCGCGGTGCAATCGGTCAGCACACGGTGGAAAACTGACACGCGTGCAGACTTCAGTAAGAGCTCCAGTGGCGCAATCGGTCAGTTCACGGTACTTATAAAGCAGTAACTGTTGAGCAATGCCGAGGTTGTGAGTTCGAGCCTCACCTGGAGCACTCCTTTCTTGCCTTCTTGTGCTTTATTTAGACCTCCAGTGGAATAGCAAACTTACTCATGGCCCATGATCTATAAACATAATTGAAGGGGATACATGGAAGAGGTATACCGTTTTTAAGGGTGAGTCCCATCTGTGGTGTTTGCCTTTTCTCTTTCTTAAATAAAAGCCATTGGCATGTTTTAGTTCCAGATTAAAAGTGCTCAACTTGCTTCTTTACTGGATACTTGTCCCAATATATATTAAGAGGTATTTTTAAAGGTTTTGGCCCTCCAATAAGCTTTCCTTCATCTTTATTAGCAGAGTCCTGTAAGTGTGTGATCATAATGAAAAGACAAGGGACCCTCTTTCCCTTGTCTACAAAAAGCAATCACGTGGTTAAGATTTTGTCAGATCTAGAAAGCAAACGGTAGAACACAAACCATTCTCGATCACTCAGTCACAAGTGAATGTTTGATTGCTTTGGAAAAACAACCACTTATAGAAAAAGTAAAGTCCCAGTTGCCTAATGGATAAGGCACTGGCCTCCTAAGCCAGGGATTGTGGCTTTAACGCCCATCTGTATTGTTTGCCTTTCCTCTGTCTCAAAGTAAAGCCATTGGCATGTTATGGTTCCAGATTATAAGTGCTCTTCTGGCTTCTTCACTGGGTACTTGTCCCAGCTTCTGGGCCGGCTCCATCACTGTTACGTACTGTTATGTGACGATGCGCTAATCCCTTGGCAGCAGCAACATAATTGTATGTGAGATGTCACCAAGGGTTTAAAGTAAAGCCATTAGCATGTTTTAGTTCAAGATTAAAAGTGCTCGACTAGGTTCTTCACTGGATACTTATCTCAATACATATTAAGAGGTATTCAGTTTTTAAAGGGTTTTGTCACTCCATTAAGATTTCCTTCATCTGCATTAGAAATGTCCTGTTAGTGTGCAATTAGAACGACAATACAAGGGAACCTAGTCTTTTCTTAAAAAAACAAGCATGCGGTTAAGATTTTATCCGATTTGGAAAGCAAACGGTACAACACAAACCTTTCTCGCTCACTCATCACATGTGAATGTTTGCTTGCTTTGGAAAGAAAAAACCACGGCGCAGAGCAAATTTACAGCCCCAGTGGCCTAATGGATAAGGCACTGGCCTCCTAAGCCAGGGATTGTGGGTTCAAGTCCCATCTGGGGTGTTTACCTTTCATCTTTCTTAAAGTTAAGCTGTTGCTGTTTTAGTTCCTGATTAAAAGTGCTCAACTGGCTTCATCCACTGGACTGATGCTTCTTTATATATTAATAAGAGAGAAGTAAATGACTTATTACTCACAGTATCTTGACTGACCGCTATCTTAAACGCTGTCGTGTTTTTGAAAATTGATGGAAAACAGACACGCTTGAGGAATCACTTCATCCCGCGGTGCAATCGGTCAGCACACGGTGGAAAACTGACACGCGTGCAGACATCAGTAAGAGCTCCAGTGGCGCAATCGGTCAGTTCACGGTACTTATAAAGCAGTAACTGTTGAGCAATGCCGAGGTTGTGAGTTCGAGCCTCACCTGGAGCACTCCTTTCTTGCCTTCTTGTGCTTTATTTAGACCTCCAGTGGAATAGCAAACTTACTCATGGCCCATGATCTATAAACATAATTGAAGGGGATACATGGAAGAGGTATACCGTTTTTAAGGGTGAGTCCCATCTGTGGTGTTTGCCTTTTCTCTTTCTTAAATAAAAGCCATTGGCATGTTTTAGTTCCAGATTAAAAGTGCTCAACTTGCTTCTTTACTGGATACTTGTCCCAATATATATTAAGAGGTATTTTTAAAGGTTTTGGCCCTCCAATAAGCTTTCCTTCATCTTTATTAGCAGAGTCCTGTAAGTGTGTGATCATAATGAAAAGACAAGGGACCCTCTTTCCTTTGTCTACAAAAAGCAAGCACGTGGTTAAGATTTTGTCAGATCTAGAAAGCAAACGGTAGAACACAAACCATTCTTGATCACTCAGTCACAAGTGAATGTTTGATTGCTTTGGAAAAACAACCACTTATAGAACAAGTCAAGTCCCAGTTGCCTAATGGATAAGGCACTGGCCTCCTAAGCCAGGGATTGTGGCTTTAACGCCCATCTGTATTGTTTGCCTTTCCTCTGTCTCAAAGTAAAGCCATTGGCATGTTATGGTTCCAGATTATAAGTGCTCTTCTGGCTTCTTCACTGGGTACTTGTCCCAGCTTCTGAGCCGGCTCCATCACTGTTACGTACTGTTATGTGACGATGCGCTAATCCCTTGGCAGCAGCAACATAATTGTATGTGAGATGTCACCAAGGGTTTAAAGTAAAGCCATTAGCATGTTTTAGTTCAAGATTAAAAGTGCTCGACTAGGTTCTTCACTGGATACTTGTCCCAATACATATTAAGAGGTATTCAGTTTTTAAAGGGTTTTGTCACTCCATTAAGATTTCCTTCATCTGCATTAGAAATGTCCTGTTAGTGTGCAATTAGAACGACAATACAAGGGAACCTAGTCTTTTCTTAAAAAATCAAGCATGCGGTTAAGATTTTATCCGATTTGGAAAGCAAACGGTACAACACAAACCTTTCTCGCTCACTCATCACATGTGAATGTTTGCTTGCTTTGGAAAGAAAAAACCACGGCGCAGAGCAAATTTACAGCCCCAGTGGCCTAATGGATAAGGCACTGGCCTCCTAAGCCAGGGATTGTGGGTTCAAGTCCCATCTGGGGTGTTTACCTTTCATCTTTCTTAAAGTTAAGCTGTTGCTGTTTTAGTTCCTGATTAAAAGTGCTCAACTGGCTTCATCCACTGGACTGATGCTTCTTTATATATTAATAAGAGAGAAGTAAATGACTTATTACTCACAGTATCTTGACTGACCGCTATCTTAAACGCTGTCGTGTTTTTGAAAATTGATGGAAAACAGACACGCTTGAGGAATCACTTCATCCCGCGGTGCAATCGGTCAGCACACGGTGGAAAACTGACACGCGTGCAGACTTCAGTAAGAGCTCCAGTGGCGCAATCGGTCAGTTCACGGTACTTATAAAGCAGTAACTGTTGAGCAATGCCGAGGTTGTGAGTTCGAGCCTCACCTGGAGCACTCCTTTCTTGCCTTCTTGTGCTTTATTTAGACCTCCAGTGGAATAGCAAACTTACTCATGGCCCATGATCTATAAACATAATTGAAGGGGATACATGGAAGAGGTATACCGTTTTTAAGGGTGAGTCCCATCTGTGGTGTTTGCCTTTTCTCTTTCTTAAATAAAAGCCATTGGCATGTTTTAGTTCCAGATTAAAAGTGCTCAACTTGCTTCTTTACTGGATACTTGTCCCAATATATATTAAGAGGTATTTTTAAAGGTTTTGGCCCTCCAATAAGCTTTCCTTCATCTTTATTAGCAGAGTCCTGTAAGTGTGTGATCATAATGAAAAGACAAGGGACCCTCTTTCCCTTGTCTACAAAAAGCAATCACGTGGTTAAGATTTTGTCAGATCTAGAAAGCAAACGGTAGAACACAAACCATTCTCGATCACTCAGTCACAAGTGAATGTTTGATTGCTTTGGAAAAACAACCACTTATAGAAAAAGTAAAGTCCCAGTTGCCTAATGGATAAGGCACTGGCCTCCTAAGCCAGGGATTGTGGCTTTAACGCCCATCTGTATTGTTTGCCTTTCCTCTGTCTCAAAGTAAAGCCATTGGCATGTTATGGTTCCAGATTATAAGTGCTCTTCTGGCTTCTTCACTGGGTACTTGTCCCAGCTTCTGGGCCGGCTCCATCACTGTTACGTACTGTTATGTGACGATGCGCTAATCCCTTGGCAGCAGCAACATAATTGTATGTGAGATGTCACCAAGGGTTTAAAGTAAAGCCATTAGCATGTTTTAGTTCAAGATTAAAAGTGCTCGACTAGGTTCTTCACTGGATACTTATCTCAATACATATTAAGAGGTATTCAGTTTTTAAAGGGTTTTGTCACTCCATTAAGATTTCCTTCATCTGCATTAGAAATGTCCTGTTAGTGTGCAATTAGAACGACAATACAAGGGAACCTAGTCTTTTCTTAAAAAAACAAGCATGCGGTTAAGATTTTATCCGATTTGGAAAGCAAACGGTACAACACAAACCTTTCTCGCTCACTCATCACATGTGAATGTTTGCTTGCTTTGGAAAGAAAAAACCACGGCGCAGAGCAAATTTACAGCCCCAGTGGCCTAATGGATAAGGCACTGGCCTCCTAAGCCAGGGATTGTGGGTTCAAGTCCCATCTGGGGTGTTTACCTTTCATCTTTCTTAAAGTTAAGCTGTTGCTGTTTTAGTTCCTGATTAAAAGTGCTCAACTGGCTTCATCCACTGGACTGATGCTTCTTTATATATTAATAAGAGAGAAGTAAATGACTTATTACTCACAGTATCTTGACTGACCGCTATCTTAAACGCTGTCGTGTTTTTGAAAATTGATGGAAAACAGACACGCTTGAGGAATCACTTCATCCCGCGGTGCAATCGGTCAGCACACGGTGGAAAACTGACACGCGTGCAGACATCAGTAAGAGCTCCAGTGGCGCAATCGGTCAGTTCACGGTACTTATAAAGCAGTAACTGTTGAGCAATGCCGAGGTTGTGAGTTCGAGCCTCACCTGGAGCACTCCTTTCTTGCCTTCTTGTGCTTTATTTAGACCTCCAGTGGAATAGCAAACTTACTCATGGCCCATGATCTATAAACATAATTGAAGGGGATACATGGAAGAGGTATACCGTTTTTAAGGGTGAGTCCCATCTGTGGTGTTTGCCTTTTCTCTTTCTTAAATAAAAGCCATTGGCATGTTTTAGTTCCAGATTAAAAGTGCTCAACTTGCTTCTTTACTGGATACTTGTCCCAATATATATTAAGAGGTATTTTTAAAGGTTTTGGCCCTCCAATAAGCTTTCCTTCATCTTTATTAGCAGAGTCCTGTAAGTGTGTGATCATAATGAAAAGACAAGGGACCCTCTTTCCTTTGTCTACAAAAAGCAAGCACGTGGTTAAGATTTTGTCAGATCTAGAAAGCAAACGGTAGAACACAAACCATTCTTGATCACTCAGTCACAAGTGAATGTTTGATTGCTTTGGAAAAACAACCACTTATAGAACAAGTCAAGTCCCAGTTGCCTAATGGATAAGGCACTGGCCTCCTAAGCCAGGGATTGTGGCTTTAACGCCCATCTGTATTGTTTGCCTTTCCTCTGTCTCAAAGTAAAGCCATTGGCATGTTATGGTTCCAGATTATAAGTGCTCTTCTGGCTTCTTCACTGGGTACTTGTCCCAGCTTCTGAGCCGGCTCCATCACTGTTACGTACTGTTATGTGACGATGCGCTAATCCCTTGGCAGCAGCAACATAATTGTATGTGAGATGTCACCAAGGGTTTAAAGTAAAGCCATTAGCATGTTTTAGTTCAAGATTAAAAGTGCTCGACTAGGTTCTTCACTGGATACTTGTCCCAATACATATTAAGAGGTATTCAGTTTTTAAAGGGTTTTGTCACTCCATTAAGATTTCCTTCATCTGCATTAGAAATGTCCTGTTAGTGTGCAATTAGAACGACAATACAAGGGAACCTAGTCTTTTCTTAAAAAATCAAGCATGCGGTTAAGATTTTATCCGATTTGGAAAGCAAACGGTACAACACAAACCTTTCTCGCTCACTCATCACATGTGAATGTTTGCTTGCTTTGGAAAGAAAAAACCACGGCGCAGAGCAAGTTTACAGCCCCAGTGGCCTAATGGATAAGGCACTGGCCTCCTAGGCCAGGGATTGTGGGTTCAAGTCCTATCTGGGGTGTTTACCTTTCATCTTTCTTAAAGTTAAGCTGTTGCTGTTTTAGTTCCTGATTAAAAGTGCTCAACTGGCTTCATCCACTGGACTGATGCTTCTTTATATATTAATCAGAGAGAAGTAAATGACTTATTACTCACAGTATCTTGACTGACCGCTATCTTAAACGCTGTCGTGTTTTTGAAAATTGATGGAAAACAGACACGCTTGAGGAATCACTTCATCCCGCGGTGCAATCGGTCAGCACACGGTGGAAAACGGACACGCGTGCAGACATCAGTAAGAGCTCCAGTGGCGCAATCGGTCAGCGCACGGTACTTATAAAGCAGTAACTGTTGAGCAATGCCGAGGTTGTGAGTTCGAGCCTCACCTGGAGCACTCCTTTCTTGCCTTCTTGTGCTTTATTTAGACCTCCAGTGGAATAGCAAACTTACTCATGGCCCATGATCTATAAACATAATTGAAGGGGATACATGGAAGAGGTATACCGTTTTTAAGGGTGAGTCCCATCTGTGGTGTTTGCCTTTTCTCTTTCTTAAATAAAAGCCATTGGCATGTTTTAGTTCCAGATTAAAAGTGCTCAACTTGCTTCTTTACTGGATACTTGTCCCAATATATATTAAGAGGTATTTTTAAAGGTTTTGGCCCTCCAATAAGCTTTCCTTCATCTTTATTAGCAGAGTCCTGTAAGTGTGTGATCATAATGAAAAGACAAGGGACCCTCTTTCCCTTGTCTACAAAAAGCAAGCACGTGGTTAAGATTTTGTCAGATCTAGAAAGCAAACGGTAGAACACAAACCATTCTCGATCACTCAGTCACAAGTGAATGTTTGATTGCTTTGGAAAAACAACCACTTATAGAAAAAGTCAAGTCCCAGTTGCCTAATGGATAAGGCACTGGCCTCCTAAGCCAGGGATTGTGGCTTTAACGCCCATCTGTATTGTTTGCCTTTCCTCTGTCTCAAAGTAAAGCCATTGGCATGTTATGGTTCCAGATTATAAGTGCTCTTCTGGCTTCTTCACTGGGTACTTGTCCCAGCTTCTGAGCCGGCTCCATCACTGTTACGTACTGTTATGTGACGATGCGCTAATCCCTTGGCAGCAGCAACATAATTGTATGTGAGATGTCACCAAGGGTTTAAAGTAAAGCCATTAGCATGTTTTAGTTCAAGATTAAAAGTGCTCGACTAGGTTCTTCACTGGATACTTGTCCCAATACATATTAAGAGGTATTCAGTTTTTAAAGGGTTTTGTCACTCCATTAAGATTTCCTTCATCTGCATTAGAAATGTCCTGTTAGTGTGCAATTAGAACCACAATACAAGGGAACCTAGTCTTTTCTTAAAAAATCAAGCATGCGGTTAAGATTTTATCCGATTTGGAAAGCAAACGGTACAACACAAACCTTTCTCGCTCACTCATCACATGTGAATGTTTGCTTGCTTTGGAAAGAAAAAACCACGGCGCAGAGCAAGTTTACAGCCCCAGTGGCCTAATGGATAAGGCACTGGCCTCCTAGGCCAGGGATTGTGGGTTCAAGTCCCATCTGGGGTGTTTACCTTTCATCTTTCTTAAAGTTAAGCTGTTGCTGTTTTAGTTCCTGATTAAAAGTGCTCAACTGGCTTCATCCACTGGACTGATGCTTCTTTATATATTAATCAGAGAGAAGTAAATGACTTATTACTCACAGTATCTTGACTGACCGCTATCTTAAACGCTGTCGTGTTTTTGAAAATTGATGGAAAACAGACACGCTTGAGGAATCACTTCATCCCGCGGTGCAATCGGTCAGCACACGGTGGAAAACGGACACGCGTGCAGACATCAGTAAGAGCTCCAGTGGCGCAATCGGTCAGCGCACGGTACTTATAAAGCAGTAACTGTTGAGCAATGCCGAGGTTGTGAGTTCGAGCCTCACCTGGAGCACTCCTTTCTTGCCTTCTTGTGCTTTATTTAGACCTCCAGTGGAATAGCAAACTTACTCATGGCCCATGATCTATAAACATAATTGAAGGGGATACATGGAAGAGGTATACCGTTTTTAAGGGTGAGTCCCATCTGTGGTGTTTGCCTTTTCTATTTCTTAAATAAAAGCCATTGGCATGTTTTAGTTCCAGATTAAAAGTGCTCAACTTGCTTCTTTACTGGATACTTGTCCCAATATATATTAAGAGGTATTTTTAAAGGTTTTGGCCCTCCAATAAGCTTTCCTTCATCTTTATTAGCAGAGTCCTGTAAGTGTGTGATCATAATGAAAAGACAAGGGACCCTCTTTCCCTTGTCTACAAAAAGCAAGCACGTGGTTAAGATTTTGTCAGATCTAGAAAGCAAACGGTAGAACACAAACCATTCTCGATCACTCAGTCACAAGTGAATGTTTGATTGCTTTGGAAAAACAACCACTTATAGAAAAAGTCAAGCCCCAGTTGCCTAATGGATAAGGCACTGGCCTCCTAAGCCAGGGATTGTGGCTTTAACGCCCATCTGTATTGTTTGCCTTTCCTCTGTCTCAAAGTAAAGCCATTGGCATGTTATGGTTCCAGATTATAAGTGCTCTTCTGGCTTCTTCACTGGGTACTTGTCCCAGCTTCTGAGCCGGCTCCATCACTGTTACGTACTGTTATGTGACGATGCGCTAATCCCTTGGCAGCAGCAACATAATTGTATGTGAGATGTCACCAAGGGTTTAAAGTAAAGCCATTAGCATGTTTTAGTTCAAGATTAAAAGTGCTCGACTAGGTTCTTCACTGGATACTTGTCCCAATACATATTAAGAGGTATTCAGTTTTTAAAGGGTTTTGTCACTCCATTAAGATTTCCTTCATCTGCATTAGAAATGTCCTGTTAGTGTGCAATTAGAACGACAATACAAGGGAACCTAGTCTTTTCTTAAAAAAACAAGCATGCGGTTAAGATTTTATCCGATTTGGAAAGCAAACGGTACAACACAAACCTTTCTCGCTCACTCATCACATGTGAATGTTTGCTTGCTTTGGAAAGAAAAAACCACGGCGCAGAGCAAATTTACAGCCCCAGTGGCCTAATGGATAAGGCACTGGCCTCCTAAGCCAGGGATTGTGGGTTCAAGTCCCATCTGGGGTGTTTACCTTTCATCTTTCTTAAAGTTAAGCTGTTGCTGTTTTAGTTCCTGATTAAAAGTGCTCAACTGGCTTCATCCACTGGACTGATGCTTCTTTATATATTAATAAGAGAGAAGTAAATGACTTATTACTCACAGTATCTTGACTGACCGCTATCTTAAACGCTGTCGTGTTTTTGAAAATTGATGGAAAACAGACACGCTTGAGGAATCACTTCATCCCGCGGTGCAATCGGTCAGCACACGGTGGAAAACTGACACGCGTGCAGACTTCAGTAAGAGCTCCAGTGGCGCAATCGGTCAGTTCACGGTACTTATAAAGCAGTAACTGTTGAGCAATGCCGAGGTTGTGAGTTCGAGCCTCACCTGGAGCACTCCTTTCTTGCCTTCTTGTGCTTTATTTAGACCTCCAGTGGAATAGCAAACTTACTCATGGCCCATGATCTATAAACATAATTGAAGGGGATACATGGAAGAGGTATACCGTTTTTAAGGGTGAGTCCCATCTGTGGTGTTTGCCTTTTCTCTTTCTTAAATAAAAGCCATTGGCATGTTTTAGTTCCAGATTAAAAGTGCTCAACTTGCTTCTTTACTGGATACTTGTCCCAATATATATTAAGAGGTATTTTTAAAGGTTTTGGCCCTCCAATAAGCTTTCCTTCATCTTTATTAGCAGAGTCCTGTAAGTGTGTGATCATAATGAAAAGACAAGGGACCCTCTTTCCCTTGTCTACAAAAAGCAATCACGTGGTTAAGATTTTGTCAGATCTAGAAAGCAAACGGTAGAACACAAACCATTCTCGATCACTCAGTCACAAGTGAATGTTTGATTGCTTTGGAAAAACAACCACTTATAGAAAAAGTAAAGTCCCAGTTGCCTAATGGATAAGGCACTGGCCTCCTAAGCCAGGGATTGTGGCTTTAACGCCCATCTGTATTGTTTGCCTTTCCTCTGTCTCAAAGTAAAGCCATTGGCATGTTATGGTTCCAGATTATAAGTGCTCTTCTGGCTTCTTCACTGGGTACTTGTCCCAGCTTCTGGGCCGGCTCCATCACTGTTACGTACTGTTATGTGACGATGCGCTAATCCCTTGGCAGCAGCAACATAATTGTATGTGAGATGTCACCAAGGGTTTAAAGTAAAGCCATTAGCATGTTTTAGTTCAAGATTAAAAGTGCTCGACTAGGTTCTTCACTGGATACTTATCTCAATACATATTAAGAGGTATTCAGTTTTTAAAGGGTTTTGTCACTCCATTAAGATTTCCTTCATCTGCATTAGAAATGTCCTGTTAGTGTGCAATTAGAACGACAATACAAGGGAACCTAGTCTTTTCTTAAAAAAACAAGCATGCGGTTAAGATTTTATCCGATTTGGAAAGCAAACGGTACAACACAAACCTTTCTCGCTCACTCATCACATGTGAATGTTTGCTTGCTTTGGAAAGAAAAAACCACGGCGCAGAGCAAATTTACAGCCCCAGTGGCCTAATGGATAAGGCACTGGCCTCCTAAGCCAGGGATTGTGGGTTCAAGTCCCATCTGGGGTGTTTACCTTTCATCTTTCTTAAAGTTAAGCTGTTGCTGTTTTAGTTCCTGATTAAAAGTGCTCAACTGGCTTCATCCACTGGACTGATGCTTCTTTATATATTAATAAGAGAGAAGTAAATGACTTATTACTCACAGTATCTTGACTGACCGCTATCTTAAACGCTGTCGTGTTTTTGAAAATTGATGGAAAACAGACACGCTTGAGGAATCACTTCATCCCGCGGTGCAATCGGTCAGCACACGGTGGAAAACTGACACGCGTGCAGACATCAGTAAGAGCTCCAGTGGCGCAATCGGTCAGTTCACGGTACTTATAAAGCAGTAACTGTTGAGCAATGCCGAGGTTGTGAGTTCGAGCCTCACCTGGAGCACTCCTTTCTTGCCTTCTTGTGCTTTATTTAGACCTCCAGTGGAATAGTAAACTTACTCATGGCCCATGATCTATAAACATAATTGAAGGGGATACATGGAAGAGGTATACCGTTTTTAAGGGTGAGTCCCATCTGTGGTGTTTGCCTTTTCTCTTTCTTAAATAAAAGCCATTGGCATGTTTTAGTTCCAGATTAAAAGTGCTCAACTTGCTTCTTTACTGGATACTTGTCCCAATATATATTAAGAGGTATTTTTAAAGGTTTTGGCCCTCCAATAAGCTTTCCTTCATCTTTATTAGCAGAGTCCTGTAAGTGTGTGATCATAATGAAAAGACAAGGGACCCTCTTTCCCTTGTCTACAAAAAGCAAGCACGTGGTTAAGATTTTGTCAGATCTAGAAAGCAAACGGTAGAACACAAACCATTCTCGATCACTCAGTCACAAGTGAATGTTTGATTGCTTTGGAAAAACAACCACTTATAGAAAAAGTAAAGTCCCAGTTGCCTAATGGATAAGGCACTGGCCTCCTAAGCCAGGGATTGTGGCTTTAACGCCCATCTGTATTGTTTGCCTTTCCTCTGTCTCAAAGTAAAGCCATTGGCATGTTATGGTTCCAGATTATAAGTGCTCTTCTGGCTTCTTCACTGGGTACTTGTCCCAGCTTCTGGGCCGGCTCCATCACTGTTACGTACTGTTATGTGACGATGCGCTAATCCCTTGGCAGCAGCAACATAATTGTATGTGAGATGTCACCAAGGGTTTAAAGTAAAGCCATTAGCATGTTTTAGTTCAAGATTAAAAGTGCTCGACTAGGTTCTTCACTGAATACTTGTCCCAATACATATTAAGAGGTATTCAGTTTTTAAAGGGTTTTGTCACTCCATTAAGATTTCCTTCATCTGCATTAGAAATGTCCTGTTAGTGTGCAATTAGAACGACAATACAAGGGAACCTAGTCTTTTCTTAAAAAAACAAGCATGCGGTTAAGATTTTATCCGATTTGGAAAGCAAACGGTACAACACAAACCTTTCTCGCTCACTCATCACATGTGAATGTTTGCTTGCTTTGGAAAGAAAAAAACACGGCGCAGAGCAAGTTTACAGCCCCAGTGGCCTAATGGATAAGGCACTGGCCTCCTAAGCCAGGGATTGTGGGTTCAAGTCCCATCTGGGGTGTTTACCTTTCTTCTTTCTTAAAGTTAAGCTGTTGCTGTTTTAGTTCCTGATTAAAAGTGCTCAACTGGCTTCATCCACTGGACTGATGCTTCTGTATATATTAATAAGAGAGAAGTAAATGACTTATTACTCACAGTATCTTGACTGACCGCTATCTTAAACGCTGTCGTGTTTTTGAAAATTGATGGAAAACAGACACGCTTGAGGAATCACTTCATCCTGCGGTGCAATCGGTCAGCACACGGTGGAAAACGGACACGCGTGCAGACATCAGTAAGAGCTCCAGTGGCGCAATCGGTCAGCGCACGGTACTTATAAAGCAGTAACTGTTGAGCAATGCCGAGGTTGTGAGTTCGAGCCTCACCTGGAGCACTCCTTTCTTGCCTTCTTGTGCTTTATTTAGACCTCCAGTGGAATAGCAAACTTACTCATGGCCCATGATCTATAAACATAATTGAAGGGGATACATGGAAGAGGTATACCGTTTTTAAGGGTGAGTCCCATCTGTGGTGTTTGCCTTTTCTCTTTCTTAAATAAAAGCCATTGGCATGTTTTAGTTCCAGATTAAAAGTGCTCAACTTGCTTCTTTACTGGATACTTGTCCCAATATATATTAAGAGGTATTTTTAAAGGTTTTGGCCCTCTAATAAGCTTTCCTTCATCTTTATTAGCAGAGTCCTGTAAGTGTGTGATCATAATGAAAAGACAAGGGACCCTCTTTCCCTTGTCTACAAAAAGCAAGCACGTGGTTACGATTTTGTCAGATCTAGAAAGCAAACGGTAGAACACAAACCATTCTCGATCACTCAGTCACAAGTGAATGTTTGATTGCTTTGGAAAAACAACCACTTATAGAAAAAGTCAAGTCCCAGTTGCCTAATGGATAAGGCACTGGCCTCCTAAGCCAGGGATTGTGGCTTTAACGCCCATCTGTATTGTTTGCCTTTCCTCTGTCTCAAAGTAAAGCCATTGGCATGTTATGGTTCCAGATTATAAGTGCTCTTCTGGCTTCTTCACTGGGTACTTGTCCCAGCTTCTGAGCCGGCTCCATCACTGTTACGTACTGTTATGTGACGATGCGCTAATCCCTTGGCAGCAGCAACATAATTGTATGTGAGATGTCACCAAGGGTTTAAAGTAAAGCCATTAGCATGTTTTAGTTCAAGATTAAAAGTGCTCGACTAGGTTCTTCACTGGATACTTGTCCCAATACATATTAAGAGGTATTCAGTTTTTAAAGGGTTTTGTCACTCCATTAAGATTTCCTTCATCTGCATTAGAAATGTCCTGTTAGTGTGCAATTAGAACGACAATACAAGGGAACCTAGTCTTTTCTTAAAAAATCAAGCATGCGGTTAAGATTTTATCCGATTTGGAAAGCAAACGGTACAACACAAACCTTTCTCGCTCACTCATCACATGTGAATGTTTGCTTGCTTTGGAAAGAAAAAACCACGGCGCAGAGCAAGTTTACAGCCCCAGTGGCCTAATGGATAAGGCACTGGCCTCCTAGGCCAGGGATTGTGGGTTCAAGTCCCATCTGGGGTGTTTACCTTTCATCTTTCTTAAAGTTAAGCTGTTGCTGTTTTAGTTCCTGATTAAAAGCGCTCAACTGGCTTCATCCACTGGACTGATGCTTCTTTATATATTAATCAGAGAGAAGTAAATGACTTATTACTCACAGTATCTTGACTGACCGCTATCTTAAACGCTGTCGTGTTTTTGAAAATTGATGGAAAACAGACACGCTTGAGGAATCACTTCATCCCGCGGTGCAATCGGTCAGCACACGGTGGAAAACGGACACGCGTGCAGACATCAGTAAGAGCTGCAGTGGCGCAATCGGTCAGCGCACGGTACTTATAAAGCAGTAACTGTTGAGCAATGCCGAGGTTGTGAGTTCGAGCCTCACCTGGAGCACTCCTTTCTTGCCTTCTTGTGCTTTATTTAGACCTCCAGTGGAATAGCAAACTTACTCATGGCCCATGATCTATAAACATAATTGAAGGGGATACATGGAAGAGGTATACCGTTTTTAAGGGTGAGTCCCATCTGTGGTGTTTGCCTTTTCTCTTTCTTAAATAAAAGCCATTGGCATGTTTTAGTTCCAGATTAAAAGTGCTCAACTTGCTTCTTTACTGGATACTTGTCCCAATATATATTAAGAGGTATTTTTAAAGGTTTTGGCCCTCCAATAAGCTTTCCTTCATCTTTATTAGCAGAGTCCTGTAAGTGTGTGATCATAATGAAAAGACAAGGGACCCTCTTTCCCTTGTCTACAAAAAGCAAGCACGTGGTTAAGATTTTGTCAGATCTAGAAAGCAAACGGTAGAACACAAACCATTCTCGATCACTCAGTCACAAGTGAATGTTTGATTGCTTTGGAAAAACAACCACTTATAGAAAAAGTAAAGTCCCAGTTGCCTAATGGATAAGGCACTGGCCTCCTAAGCCAGGGATTGTGGCTTTAACGCCCATCTGTATTGTTTGCCTTTCCTCTGTCTCAAAGTAAAGCCATTGGCATGTTATGGTTCCAGATTATAAGTGCTCTTCTGGCTTCTTCACTGGGTACTTGTCCCAGCTTCTGGGCCGGCTCCATCACTGTTACGTACTGTTATGTGACGATGCGCTAATCCCTTGGCAGCAGCAACATAATTGTATGTGAGATGTCACCAAGGGTTTAAAGTAAAGCCATTAGCATGTTTTAGTTCAAGATTAAAAGTGCTCGACTAGGTTCTTCACTGGATACTTGTCCCAATACATATTAAGAGGTATTCAGTTTTTAAAGGGTTTTGTCACTCCATTAAGATTTCCTTCATCTGCATTAGAAATGTCCTGTTAGTGTGCAATTAGAACGACAATACAAGGGAACCTAGTCTTTTCTTAAAAAAACAAGCATGCGGTTAAGATTTTATCCGATTTGGAAAGCAAACGGTACAACACAAACCTTTCTCGCTCACTCATCACATGTGAATGTTTGCTTGCTTTGGAAAGAAAAACCACGGCGCAGAGCAAGTTTACAGCCCCAGTGGCCTAATGGATAAGGCACTGGCCTCCTAAGCCAGGGATTGTGGGTTCAAGTCCCATCTGGGGTGTTTACCTTTCTTCTTTCTTAAAGTTAAGCTGTTGCTGTTTTAGTTCCTGATTAAAAGTGCTCAACTGGCTTCATCCACTGGACTGATGCTTCTTTATATATTAATAAGAGAGAAGTAAATGACTTATTACTCACAGTATCTTGACTGACCGCTATCTTAAACGCTGTCGTGTTTTTGAAAATTGATGGAAAACAGACACGCTTGAGGAATCACTTCATCCCGCGGTGCAATCGGTCAGCACACGGTGGAAAACGGACACGCGTGCAGACATCAGTAAGAGCTCCAGTGGCGCAATTGGTCAGCGCACGGTACTTATAAAGCAGTAACTGTTGAGCAATGCCGAGGTTGTGAGTTCGAGCCTCACCTGGAGCACTCCTTTCTTGCCTTCTTGTGCTTTATTTAGACCTCCAGTGGAATAGCAAACTTACTCATGGCCCATGATCTATAAACATAATTGAAGGGGATACATGGAAGAGGTATACCGTTTTTAAGGGTGAGTCCCATCTGTGGTGTTTGCCTTTTCTCTTTCTTAAATAAAAGCCATTGGCATGTTTTAGTTCCAGATTAAAAGTGCTCAACTTGCTTCTTTACTGGATACTTGTCCCAATATATATTAAGAGGTATTTTTAAAGGTTTTGGCCCTCCAATAAGCTTTCCTTCATCTTTATTAGCAGAGTCCTGTAAGTGTGTGATCATAATGAAAAGACAAGGGACCCTCTTTCCCTTGTCTACAAAAAGCAAGCACGTGGTTAAGATTTTGTCAGATCTAGAAAGCAAACGGTAGAACACAAACCATTCTCGATCACTCAGTCACAAGTGAATGTTTGATTGCTTTGGAAAAACAACCACTTATAGAAAAAGTAAAGTCCCAGTTGCCTAATGGATAAGGCACTGGCCTCCTAAGCCAGGGATTGTGGCTTTAACGCCCATCTGTATTGTTTGCCTTTCCTCTGTCTCAAAGTAAAGCCATTGGCATGTTATGGTTCCAGATTATAAGTGCTCTTCTGGCTTCTTCACTGGGTACTTGTCCCAGCTTCTGGGCCGGCTCCATCACTGTTACGTACTGTTATGTGACGATGCGCTAATCCCTTGGCAGCAGCAACATAATTGTATGTGAGATGTCACCAAGGGTTTAAAGTAAAGCCATTAGCATGTTTTAGTTCAAGATTAAAAGTGCTCGACTAGGTTCTTCACTGGATACTTGTCCCAATACATATTAAGAGGTATTCAGTTTTTAAAGGGTTTTGTCACTCCATTAAGATTTCCTTCATCTGCATTAGAAATGTCCTGTTAGTGTGCAATTAGAACGACAATACAAGGGAACCTAGTCTTTTCTTAAAAAAACAAGCATGCGGTTAAGATTTTATCCGATTTGGAAAGCAAACGGTACAACACAAACCTTTCTCGCTCACTCATCACATGTGAATGTTTGCTTGCTTTGGAAAGAAAAAACCACGGCGCAGAGCAAGTTTACAGCCCCAGTGGCCTAATGGATAAGGCACTGGCCTCCTAAGCCAGGGATTGTGGGTTCAAGTCCCATCTGGGGTGTTTACCTTTCTTCTTTCTTAAAGTTAAGCTGTTGCTGTTTTAGTTCCTGATTAAAAGTGCTCAACTGGCTTCATCCACTGGACTGATGCTTCTTTATATATTAATAAGAGAGAAGTAAATGACTTATTACTCACAGTATCTTGACTGACCGCTATCTTAAACGCTGTCGTGTTTTTGAAAATTGATGGAAAACAGACACGCTTGAGGAATCACTTCATCCCGCGGTGCAATCGGTCAGCACACGGTGGAAAACGGACACGCGTGCAGACATCAGTAAGAGCTCCAGTGGCGCAATCGGTCAGCGCACGGTACTTATAAAGCAGTAACTGTTGAGCAATGCCGAGGTTGTGAGTTCGAGCCTCACCTGGAGCACTCCTTTCTTGCCTTCTTGTGCTTTATTTAGACCTCCAGTGGAATAGCAAACTTACTCATGGCCCATGATCTATAAACATAATTGAAGGGGATACATGGAAGAGGTATACCGTTTTTAAGGGTGAGTCCCATCTGTGGTGTTTGCCTTTTCTCTTTCTTAAATAAAAGCCATTGGCATGTTTTAGTTCCAGATTAAAAGTGCTCAACTTGCTTCTTTACTGGATACTTGTCCCAATATATATTAAGAGGTATTTTTAAAGGTTTTGGCCCTCCAATAAGCTTTCCTTCATCTTTATTAGCAGAGTCCTGTAAGTGTGTGATCATAATGAAAAGACAAGGGACCCTCTTTCCCTTGTCTACAAAAAGCAAGCACGTGGTTAAGATTTTGTCAGATCTAGAAAGCAAACGGTAGAACACAAACCATTCTCGATCACTCAGTCACAAGTGAATGTTTGATTGCTTTGGAAAAACAACCACTTATAGAAAAAGTCAAGTCCCAGTTGCCTAATGGATAAGGCACTGGCCTCCTAAGCCAGGGATTGTGGCTTTAACGCCCATCTGTATTGTTTGCCTTTCCTCTGTCTCAAAGTAAAGCCATTGGCATGTTATGGTTCCAGATTATAAGTGCTCTTCTGGCTTCTTCACTGGGTACTTGTCCCAGCTTCTGGGCCGGCTCCATCACTGTTACGTACTGTTATGTGACGATGCGCTAATCCCTTGGCAGCAGCAACATAATTGTATGTGAGATGTCACCAAGGGTTTAAAGTAAAGCCATTAGCATGTTTTAGTTCAAGATTAAAAGTGCTCGACTAGGTTCTTCACTGGATACTTGTCCCAATACATATTAAGAGGTATTCAGTTTTTAAAGGGTTTTGTCACTCCATTAAGATTTCCTTCATCTGCATTAGAAATGTCCTGTTAGTGTGCAATTAGAACGACAATACAAGGGAACCTAGTCTTTTCTTAAAAAAACAAGCATGCGGTTAAGATTTTATCCGATTTGGAAAGCAAACGGTACAACACAAACCTTTCTCGCTCACTCATCACATGTGAATGTTTGCTTGCTTTGGAAAGAAAAAACCACGACGCAGAGCAAGTTTACAGCCCCAGTGGCCTAATGGATAAGGCACTGGCCTCCTAAGCCAGGGATTGTGGGTTCAAGTCCCATCTGGGGTGTTTACCTTTCTTCTTTCTTAAAGTTAAGCTGTTGCTGTTTTAGTTCCTGATTAAAAGTGCTCAACTGGCTTCATCCACTGGACTGATGCTTCTTTATATATTAATAAGAGAGAAGTAAATGACTTATTACTCACAGTATCTTGACTGACCGCTATCTTAAACGCTGTCGTGTTTTTGAAAATTGATGGAAAACAGACACGCTTGAGGAATCACTTCATCCCGCGGTGCAATCGGTCAGCACACGGTGGAAAACGGACACGCGTGCAGACATCAGTAAGAGCTCCAGTGGCGCAATCGGTCAGCGCACGGTACTTATAAAGCAGTAACTGTTGAGCAATGCCGAGGTTGTGAGTTCGAGCCTCACCTGGAACACTCCTTTCTTGCCTTCTTGTGCTTTATTTAGACCTCCAGTGGAATAGCAAACTTACTCATGGCCCATGATCTATAAACATAATTGAAGGGGATACATGGAAGAGGTATACCGTTTTTAAGGGTGAGTCCCATCTGTGGTGTTTGCCTTTTCTCTTTCTTAAATAAAAGCCATTGGCATGTTTTAGTTCCAGATTAAAAGTGCTCAACTTGCTTCTTTACTGGATACTTGTCCCAATATATATTAAGAGGTATTTTTAAAGGTTTTGGCCCTCTAATAAGCTTTCCTTCATCTTTATTAGCAGAGTCCTGTAAGTGTGTGATCATAATGAAAAGACAAGGGAACCTCTTTCCCTTGTCTACAAAAAGCAAGCACGTGGTTACGATTTTGTCAGATCTAGAAAGCAAACGGTAGAACACAAACCATTCTCGATCACTCAGTCACAAGTGAATGTTTGATTGCTTTGGAAAAACAACCACTTATAGAAAAAGTCAAGTCCCAGTTGCCTAATGGATAAGGCACTGGCCTCCTAAGCCAGGGATTGTGGCTTTAACGCCCATCTGTATTGTTTGCCTTTCCTCTGTCTCAAAGTAAAGCCATTGGCATGTTATGGTTCCAGATTATAAGTGCTCTTCTGGCTTCTTCACTGGGTACTTGTCCCAGCTTCTGGGCCGGCTCCATCACTGTTACGTACTGTTATGTGACGATGCGCTAATCCCTTGGCAGCAGCAACATAATTGTATGTGAGATGTCACCAAGGGTTTAAAGTAAAGCCATTAGCATGTTTTAGTTCAAGATTAAAAGTGCTCGACTAGGTTCTTCACTGGATACTTGTCCCAATACATATTAAGAGGTATTCAGTTTTTAAAGGGTTTTGTCACTCCATTAAGATTTCCTTCATCTGCATTAGAAATGTCCTGTTAGTGTGCAATTAGAACGACAATACAAGGGAACCTAGTCTTTTCTTAAAAAAACAAGCATGCGGTTAAGATTTTATCCGATTTGGAAAGCAAACGGTACAACACAAACCTTTCTCGCTCACTCATCACATGTGAATGTTTGCTTGCTTTGGAAAGAAAAACCACGGCGCAGAGCAAGTTTACAGCCCCAGTGGCCTAATGGATAAGGCACTGGCCTCCTAAGCCAGGGATTGTGGGTTCAAGTCCCATCTGGGGTGTTTACCTTTCTTCTTTCTTAAAGTTAAGCTGTTGCTGTTTTAGTTCCTGATTAAAAGTGCTCAACTGGCTTCATCCACTGGACTGATGCTTCTTTATATATTAATAAGAGAGAAGTAAATGACTTATTACTCACAGTATCTTGACTGACCGCTATCTTAAACGCTGTCGTGTTTTTGAAAATTGATGGAAAACAGACACGCTTGAGGAATCACTTCATCCCGCGGTGCAATCGGTCAGCACACGGTGGAAAACGGACACGCGTGCAGACATCAGTAAGAGCTCCAGTGGCGCAATTGGTCAGCGCACGGTACTTATAAAGCAGTAACTGTTGAGCAATGCCGAGGTTGTGAGTTCGAGCCTCACCTGGAGCACTCCTTTCTTGCCTTCTTGTGCTTTATTTAGACCTCCAGTGGAATAGCAAACTTACTCATGGCCCATGATCTATAAACATAATTGAAGGGGATACATGGAAGAGGTATACCGTTTTTAAGGGTGAGTCCCATCTGTGGTGTTTGCCTTTTCTCTTTCTTAAATAAAAGCCATTGGCATGTTTTAGTTCCAGATTAAAAGTGCTCAACTTGCTTCTTTACTGGATACTTGTCCCAATATATATTAAGAGGTATTTTTAAAGGTTTTGGCCCTCCAATAAGCTTTCCTTCATCTTTATTAGCAGAGTCCTGTAAGTGTGTGATCATAATGAAAAGACAAGGGACCCTCTTTCCCTTGTCTACAAAAAGCAAGCACGTGGTTAAGATTTTGTCAGATCTAGAAAGCAAACGGTAGAACACAAACCATTCTCGATCACTCAGTCACAAGTGAATGTTTGATTGCTTTGGAAAAACAACCACTTATAGAAAAAGTAAAGTCCCAGTTGCCTAATGGATAAGGCACTGGCCTCCTAAGCCAGGGATTGTGGCTTTAACGCCCATCTGTATTGTTTGCCTTTCCTCTGTCTCAAAGTAAAGCCATTGGCATGTTATGGTTCCAGATTATAAGTGCTCTTCTGGCTTCTTCACTGGGTACTTGTCCCAGCTTCTGGGCCGGCTCCATCACTGTTACGTACTGTTATGTGACGATGCGCTAATCCCTTGGCAGCAGCAACATAATTGTATGTGAGATGTCACCAAGGGTTTAAAGTAAAGCCATTAGCATGTTTTAGTTCAAGATTAAAAGTGCTCGACTAGGTTCTTCACTGGATACTTGTCCCAATACATATTAAGAGGTATTCAGTTTTTAAAGGGTTTTGTCACTCCATTAAGATTTCCTTCATCTGCATTAGAAATGTCCTGTTAGTGTGCAATTAGAACGACAATACAAGGGAACCTAGTCTTTTCTTAAAAAAACAAGCATGCGGTTAAGATTTTATCCGATTTGGAAAGCAAACGGTACAACACAAACCTTTCTCGCTCACTCATCACATGTGAATGTTTGCTTGCTTTGGAAAGAAAAAACCACGGCGCAGAGCAAGTTTACAGCCCCAGTGGCCTAATGGATAAGGCACTGGCCTCCTAAGCCAGGGATTGTGGGTTCAAGTCCCATCTGGGGTGTTTACCTTTCTTCTTTCTTAAAGTTAAGCTGTTGCTGTTTTAGTTCCTGATTAAAAGTGCTCAACTGGCTTCATCCACTGGACTGATGCTTCTTTATATATTAATAAGAGAGAAGTAAATGACTTATTACTCACAGTATCTTGACTGACCGCTATCTTAAACGCTGTCGTGTTTTTGAAAATTGATGGAAAACAGACACGCTTGAGGAATCACTTCATCCCGCGGTGCAATCGGTCAGCACACGGTGGAAAACGGACACGCGTGCAGACATCAGTAAGAGCTCCAGTGGCGCAATCGGTCAGCGCACGGTACTTATAAAGCAGTAACTGTTGAGCAATGCCGAGGTTGTGAGTTCGAGCCTCACCTGGAGCACTCCTTTCTTGCCTTCTTGTGCTTTATTTAGACCTCCAGTGGAATAGCAAACTTACTCATGGCCCATGATCTATAAACATAATTGAAGGGGATACATGGAAGAGGTATACCGTTTTTAAGGGTGAGTCCCATCTGTGGTGTTTGCCTTTTCTCTTTCTTAAATAAAAGCCATTGGCATGTTTTAGTTCCAGATTAAAAGTGCTCAACTTGCTTCTTTACTGGATACTTGTCCCAATATATATTAAGAGGTATTTTTAAAGGTTTTGGCCCTCCAATAAGCTTTCCTTCATCTTTATTAGCAGAGTCCTGTAAGTGTGTGATCATAATGAAAAGACAAGGGACCCTCTTTCCCTTGTCTACAAAAAGCAAGCACGTGGTTAAGATTTTGTCAGATCTAGAAAGCAAACGGTAGAACACAAACCATTCTCGATCACTCAGTCACAAGTGAATGTTTGATTGCTTTGGAAAAACAACCACTTATAGAAAAAGTCAAGTCCCAGTTGCCTAATGGATAAGGCACTGGCCTCCTAAGCCAGGGATTGTGGCTTTAACGCCCATCTGTATTGTTTGCCTTTCCTCTGTCTCAAAGTAAAGCCATTGGCATGTTATGGTTCCAGATTATAAGTGCTCTTCTGGCTTCTTCACTGGGTACTTGTCCCAGCTTCTGGGCCGGCTCCATCACTGTTACGTACTGTTATGTGACGATGCGCTAATCCCTTGGCAGCAGCAACATAATTGTATGTGAGATGTCACCAAGGGTTTAAAGTAAAGCCATTAGCATGTTTTAGTTCAAGATTAAAAGTGCTCGACTAGGTTCTTCACTGGATACTTGTCCCAATACATATTAAGAGGTATTCAGTTTTTAAAGGGTTTTGTCACTCCATTAAGATTTCCTTCATCTGCATTAGAAATGTCCTGTTAGTGTGCAATTAGAACGACAATACAAGGGAACCTAGTCTTTTCTTAAAAAAACAAGCATGCGGTTAAGATTTTATCCGATTTGGAAAGCAAACGGTACAACACAAACCTTTCTCGCTCACTCATCACATGTGAATGTTTGCTTGCTTTGGAAAGAAAAAACCACGACGCAGAGCAAGTTTACAGCCCCAGTGGCCTAATGGATAAGGCACTGGCCTCCTAAGCCAGGGATTGTGGGTTCAAGTCCCATCTGGGGTGTTTACCTTTCTTCTTTCTTAAAGTTAAGCTGTTGCTGTTTTAGTTCCTGATTAAAAGTGCTCAACTGGCTTCATCCACTGGACTGATGCTTCTTTATATATTAATAAGAGAGAAGTAAATGACTTATTACTCACAGTATCTTGACTGACCGCTATCTTAAACGCTGTCGTGTTTTTGAAAATTGATGGAAAACAGACACGCTTGAGGAATCACTTCATCCCGCGGTGCAATCGGTCAGCACACGGTGGAAAACGGACACGCGTGCAGACATCAGTAAGAGCTCCAGTGGCGCAATCGGTCAGCGCACGGTACTTATAAAGCAGTAACTGTTGAGCAATGCCGAGGTTGTGAGTTCGAGCCTCACCTGGAACACTCCTTTCTTGCCTTCTTGTGCTTTATTTAGACCTCCAGTGGAATAGCAAACTTACTCATGGCCCATGATCTATAAACATAATTGAAGGGGATACATGGAAGAGGTATACCGTTTTTAAGGGTGAGTCCCATCTGTGGTGTTTGCCTTTTCTCTTTCTTAAATAAAAGCCATTGGCATGTTTTAGTTCCAGATTAAAAGTGCTCAACTTGCTTCTTTACTGGATACTTGTCCCAATATATATTAAGAGGTATTTTTAAAGGTTTTGGCCCTCTAATAAGCTTTCCTTCATCTTTATTAGCAGAGTCCTGTAAGTGTGTGATCATAATGAAAAGACAAGGGAACCTCTTTCCCTTGTCTACAAAAAGCAAGCACGTGGTTACGATTTTGTCAGATCTAGAAAGCAAACGGTAGAACACAAACCATTCTCGATCACTCAGTCACAAGTGAATGTTTGATTGCTTTGGAAAAACAACCACTTATAGAAAAAGTCAAGTCCCAGTTGCCTAATGGATAAGGCACTGGCCTCCTAAGCCAGGGATTGTGGCTTTAACGCCCATCTGTATTGTTTGCCTTTCCTCTGTCTCAAAGTAAAGCCATTGGCATGTTATGGTTCCAGATTATAAGTGCTCTTCTGGCTTCTTCACTGGGTACTTGTCCCAGCTTCTGAGCCGGCTCCATCACTGTTACGTACTGTTATGTGACGATGCGCTAATCCCTTGGCAGCAGCAACATAATTGTATGTGAGATGTCACCAAGGGTTTAAAGTAAAGCCATTAGCATGTTTTAGTTCAAGATTAAAAGTGCTCGACTAGGTTCTTCACTGGATACTTGTCCCAATACATATTAAGAGGTATTCAGTTTTTAAAGGGTTTTGTCACTCCATTAAGATTTCCTTCATCTGCATTAGAAATGTCCTGTTAGTGTGCAATTAGAACGACAATACAAGGGAACCTAGTCTTTTCTTAAAAAATCAAGCATGCGGTTAAGATTTTATCCGATTTGGAAAGCAAACGGTACAACACAAACCTTTCTCGCTCACTCATCACATGTGAATGTTTGCTTGCTTTGGAAAGAAAAAACCACGGCGCAGAGCAAGTTTACAGCCCCAGTGGCCTAATGGATAAGGCACTGGCCTCCTAGGCCAGGGATTGTGGGTTCAAGTCCCATCTGGGGTGTTTACCTTTCATCTTTCTTAAAGTTAAGCTGTTGCTGTTTTAGTTCCTGATTAAAAGTGCTCAACTGGCTTCATCCACTGGACTGATGCTTCTTTATATATTAATAAGAGAGAAGTAAATGACTTATTACTCACAGTATCTTGACTGACCGCTATCTTAAACGCTGTCGTGTTTTTGAAAATTGATGGAAAACAGACACGCTTGAGGAATCACTTCATCCCGCGGTGCAATCGGTCAGCACACGGTGGAAAACGGACACGCGTGCAGACATCAGTAAGAGCTCCAGTGGCGCAATCGGTCAGCGCACGGTACTTATAAAGCAGTAACTGTTGAGCAATGCCGAGGTTGTGAGTTCGAGCCTCACCTGGAGCACTCTTTTCTTGCCTTCTTGTGCTTTATTTAGACCTCCAGTGGAATAGCAAACTTACTCATGGCCCATGATCTATAAACATAATTGAAGGGGATACATGGAAGAGGTATACCGTTTTTAAGGGTGAGTCCCATCTGTGGTGTTTGCCTTTTCTCTTTCTTAAATAAAAGCCATTGGCATGTTTTAGTTCCAGATTAAAAGTGCTCAACTTGCTTCTTTACTGGATACTTGTCCCAATATATATTAAGAGGTATTTTTAAAGGTTTTGGCCCTCCAATAAGCTTTCCTTCATCTTTATTAGCAGAGTCCTGTAAGTGTGTGATCATAATGAAAAGACAAGGGACCCTCTTTCCTTTGTCTACAAAAAGCAAGCACGTGGTTAAGATTTTGTCAGATCTAGAAAGCAAACGGTAGAACACAAACCATTCTCGATCACTCAGTCACAAGTGAATGTTTGATTGCTTTGGAAAAACAACCACTTATAGAAAAAGTCAAGTCCCAGTTGCCTAATGGATAAGGCACTGGCCTCCTAAGCCAGGGATTGTGACTTTAACGCCCATCTGTATTGTTTGCCTTTCCTCTGTCTCAAAGTAAAGCCATTGGCATGTTATGGTTCCAGATTATAAGTGCTCTTCTGGCTTCTTCACTGGGTACTTGTCCCAGCTTCTGAGCCGGCTCCATCACTGTTACGTACTGTTATGTGACGATGCGCTAATCCCTTGGCAGCAGCAACATAATTGTATGTGAGATGTCACCAAGGGTTTAAAGTAAAGCCATTAGCATGTTTTAGTTCAAGATTAAAAGTGCTCGACTAGGTTCTTCACTGGATACTTGTCCCAATACATATTAAGAGGTATTCAGTTTTTAAAGGGTTTTGTCACTCCATTAAGATTTCCTTCATCTGCATTAGAAATGTCCTGTTAGTGTGCAATTAGAACGACAATACAAGGGAACCTAGTCTTTTCTTAAAAAATCAAGCATGCGGTTAAGATTTTATCCGATTTGGAAAGCAAACGGTACAACACAAACCTTTCTCGCTCACTCATCACATGTGAATGTTTGCTTGCTTTGGAAAGAAAAAACCACGGCGCAGAGCAAGTTTACAGCCCCAGTGGCCTAATGGATAAGGCACTGGCCTTCTAGGCCAGGGATTGTGGGTTCAAGTCCCATCTGGGGTGTTTACCTTTCTTCTTTCTTAAAGTTAAGCTGTTGCTGTTTTAGTTCCTGATTAAAAGTGCTCAACTGGCTTCATCCACTGGACTGATGCTTCTTTATATATTAATAAGAGAGAAGTAAATGACTTATTACTCACAGTATCTTGACTGACCGCTATCTTAAACGCTGTCGTGTTTTTGAAAATTGATGGAAAACAGACACGCTTGAGGAATCACTTCATCCCGCGGTGCAATCGGTCAGCACACGGTGGAAAACGGACACGCGTGCAGACATCAGTAAGAGCTCCAGTGGCGCAATCGGTCAGCGCACGGTACTTATAAAGCAGTAACTGTTGAGCAATGCCGAGGTTGTGAGTTCGAGCCTCACCTGGAGCACTCCTTTCTTGCCTTCTTGTGCTTTATTTAGACCTCCAGTGGAATAGCAAACTTACTCATGGCCCATGATCTATAAACATAATTGAAGGGGATACATGGAAGAGGTATACCGTTTTTAAGGGTGAGTCCCATCTGTGGTGTTTGCCTTTTCTCTTTCTTAAATAAAAGCCATTGGCATGTTTTAGTTCCAGATTAAAAGTGCTCAACTTGCTTCTTTACTGGATACTTGTCCCAATACATATTAAGAGGTATTTTAAAGGTTTTGGCCCTCCAATAAGCTTTCCTTCATCTTTATTAGCAGAGTCCTGTAAGTGTGTGATCATATTGAAAAGACAAGGGACCCTCTTTCCCTTGTCTACAAAAAGCAAGCACGTGGTTAAGATTTTGTCAGATCTAGAAAGCAAACGGTAGAACACAAACCATTCTCGATCACTCAGTCACAAGTGAATGTTTGATTGCTTTGGAAAAACAACCACTTATAGAAAAAGTCAAGTCCCAGTTGCCTAATGGATAAGGCACTGGCCTCCTAAGCCAGGGATTGTGGCTTTAACGCCCATCTGTATTGTTTGCCTTTCCTCTGTCTCAAAGTAAAGCCATTGGCATGTTATGGTTCCAGATTATAAGTGCTCTTCTGGCTTCTTCACTGGGTACTTGTCCCAGCTTCTGGGCCGGCTCCATCACTGTTACGTACTGTTATGTGACGATGCGCTAATCCCTTGGCAGCAGCAACATAATTGTATGTGAGATGTCACCAAGGGTTTAAAGTAAAGCCATTAGCATGTTTTAGTTCAAGATTAAAAGTGCTCGACTAGGTTCTTCACTGGATACTTGTCCCAATACATATTAAGAGGTATTCAGTTTTTAAAGGGTTTTGTCACTCCATTAAGATTTCCTTCATCTGCATTAGAAATGTCCTGTTAGTGTGCAATTAGAACGACAATACAAGGGAACCTAGTCTTTTCTTAAAAAATCAAGCATGCGGTTAAGATTTTGTCCGATTTGGAAAGCAAACGGTACAACACAAACCTTTCTCGCTCACTCATCACATGTGAATGTTTGCTTGCTTTGGAAAGAAAAACCACGGCGCAGAGCAAGTTTACAGCCCCAGTGGCCTAATGGATAAGGCACTGGCCTCCTAAGCCAGGGATTGTGGGTTCAAGTCCCATCTGGGGTGTTTACCTTTCTTCTTTCTTAAAGTTAAGCTGTTGCTGTTTTAGTTCCTGATTAAAAGTGCTCAACTGGCTTCATCCACTGGACTGATGCTTCTTTATATATTAATAAGAGAGAAGTAAATGACTTATTACTCACAGTATCTTGACTGACCGCTATCTTAAACGCTGTCGTGTTTTTGAAAATTGATGGAAAACAGACACGCTTGAGGAATCACTTCATCCCGCGGTGCAATCGGTCAGCACACGGTGGAAAACGGACACGCGTGCAGACATCAGTAAGAGCTCCAGTGGCGCAATTGGTCAGCGCACGGTACTTATAAAGCAGTAACTGTTGAGCAATGCCGAGGTTGTGAGTTCGAGCCTCACCTGGAGCACTCCTTTCTTGCCTTCTTGTGCTTTATTTAGACCTCCAGTGGAATAGCAAACTTACTCATGGCCCATGATCTATAAACATAATTGAAGGGGATACATGGAAGAGGTATACCGTTTTTAAGGGTGAGTCCCATCTGTGGTGTTTGCCTTTTCTCTTTCTTAAATAAAAGCCATTGGCATGTTTTAGTTCCAGATTAAAAGTGCTCAACTTGCTTCTTTACTGGATACTTGTCCCAATATATATTAAGAGGTATTTTTAAAGGTTTTGGCCCTCCAATAAGCTTTCCTTCATCTTTATTAGCAGAGTCCTGTAAGTGTGTGATCATAATGAAAAGACAAGGGACCCTCTTTCCCTTGTCTACAAAAAGCAAGCACGTGGTTAAGATTTTGTCAGATCTAGAAAGCAAACGGTAGAACACAAACCATTCTCGATCACTCAGTCACAAGTGAATGTTTGATTGCTTTGGAAAAACAACCACTTATAGAAAAAGTAAAGTCCCAGTTGCCTAATGGATAAGGCACTGGCCTCCTAAGCCAGGGATTGTGGCTTTAACGCCCATCTGTATTGTTTGCCTTTCCTCTGTCTCAAAGTAAAGCCATTGGCATGTTATGGTTCCAGATTATAAGTGCTCTTCTGGCTTCTTCACTGGGTACTTGTCCCAGCTTCTGGGCCGGCTCCATCACTGTTACGTACTGTTATGTGACGATGCGCTAATCCCTTGGCAGCAGCAACATAATTGTATGTGAGATGTCACCAAGGGTTTAAAGTAAAGCCATTAGCATGTTTTAGTTCAAGATTAAAAGTGCTCGACTAGGTTCTTCACTGGATACTTGTCCCAATACATATTAAGAGGTATTCAGTTTTTAAAGGGTTTTGTCACTCCATTAAGATTTCCTTCATCTGCATTAGAAATGTCCTGTTAGTGTGCAATTAGAACGACAATACAAGGGAACCTAGTCTTTTCTTAAAAAAACAAGCATGCGGTTAAGATTTTATCCGATTTGGAAAGCAAACGGTACAACACAAACCTTTCTCGCTCACTCATCACATGTGAATGTTTGCTTGCTTTGGAAAGAAAAAACCACGGCGCAGAGCAAGTTTACAGCCCCAGTGGCCTAATGGATAAGGCACTGGCCTCCTAAGCCAGGGATTGTGGGTTCAAGTCCCATCTGGGGTGTTTACCTTTCTTCTTTCTTAAAGTTAAGCTGTTGCTGTTTTAGTTCCTGATTAAAAGTGCTCAACTGGCTTCATCCACTGGACTGATGCTTCTTTATATATTAATAAGAGAGAAGTAAATGACTTATTACTCACAGTATCTTGACTGACCGCTATCTTAAACGCTGTCGTGTTTTTGAAAATTGATGGAAAACAGACACGCTTGAGGAATCACTTCATCCCGCGGTGCAATCGGTCAGCACACGGTGGAAAACGGACACGCGTGCAGACATCAGTAAGAGCTCCAGTGGCGCAATCGGTCAGCGCACGGTACTTATAAAGCAGTAACTGTTGAGCAATGCCGAGGTTGTGAGTTCGAGCCTCACCTGGAGCACTCCTTTCTTGCCTTCTTGTGCTTTATTTAGACCTCCAGTGGAATAGCAAACTTACTCATGGCCCATGATCTATAAACATAATTGAAGGGGATACATGGAAGAGGTATACCGTTTTTAAGGGTGAGTCCCATCTGTGGTGTTTGCCTTTTCTCTTTCTTAAATAAAAGCCATTGGCATGTTTTAGTTCCAGATTAAAAGTGCTCAACTTGCTTCTTTACTGGATACTTGTCCCAATATATATTAAGAGGTATTTTTAAAGGTTTTGGCCCTCCAATAAGCTTTCCTTCATCTTTATTAGCAGAGTCCTGTAAGTGTGTGATCATAATGAAAAGACAAGGGACCCTCTTTCCCTTGTCTACAAAAAGCAAGCACGTGGTTAAGATTTTGTCAGATCTAGAAAGCAAACGGTAGAACACAAACCATTCTCGATCACTCAGTCACAAGTGAATGTTTGATTGCTTTGGAAAAACAACCACTTATAGAAAAAGTCAAGTCCCAGTTGCCTAATGGATAAGGCACTGGCCTCCTAAGCCAGGGATTGTGGCTTTAACGCCCATCTGTATTGTTTGCCTTTCCTCTGTCTCAAAGTAAAGCCATTGGCATGTTATGGTTCCAGATTATAAGTGCTCTTCTGGCTTCTTCACTGGGTACTTGTCCCAGCTTCTGGGCCGGCTCCATCACTGTTACGTACTGTTATGTGACGATGCGCTAATCCCTTGGCAGCAGCAACATAATTGTATGTGAGATGTCACCAAGGGTTTAAAGTAAAGCCATTAGCATGTTTTAGTTCAAGATTAAAAGTGCTCGACTAGGTTCTTCACTGGATACTTGTCCCAATACATATTAAGAGGTATTCAGTTTTTAAAGGGTTTTGTCACTCCATTAAGATTTCCTTCATCTGCATTAGAAATGTCCTGTTAGTGTGCAATTAGAACGACAATACAAGGGAACCTAGTCTTTTCTTAAAAAAACAAGCATGCGGTTAAGATTTTATCCGATTTGGAAAGCAAACGGTACAACACAAACCTTTCTCGCTCACTCATCACATGTGAATGTTTGCTTGCTTTGGAAAGAAAAAACCACGACGCAGAGCAAGTTTACAGCCCCAGTGGCCTAATGGATAAGGCACTGGCCTCCTAAGCCAGGGATTGTGGGTTCAAGTCCCATCTGGGGTGTTTACCTTTCTTCTTTCTTAAAGTTAAGCTGTTGCTGTTTTAGTTCCTGATTAAAAGTGCTCAACTGGCTTCATCCACTGGACTGATGCTTCTTTATATATTAATAAGAGAGAAGTAAATGACTTATTACTCACAGTATCTTGACTGACCGCTATCTTAAACGCTGTCGTGTTTTTGAAAATTGATGGAAAACAGACACGCTTGAGGAATCACTTCATCCCGCGGTGCAATCGGTCAGCACACGGTGGAAAACGGACACGCGTGCAGACATCAGTAAGAGCTCCAGTGGCGCAATCGGTCAGCGCACGGTACTTATAAAGCAGTAACTGTTGAGCAATGCCGAGGTTGTGAGTTCGAGCCTCACCTGGAACACTCCTTTCTTGCCTTCTTGTGCTTTATTTAGACCTCCAGTGGAATAGCAAACTTACTCATGGCCCATGATCTATAAACATAATTGAAGGGGATACATGGAAGAGGTATACCGTTTTTAAGGGTGAGTCCCATCTGTGGTGTTTGCCTTTTCTCTTTCTTAAATAAAAGCCATTGGCATGTTTTAGTTCCAGATTAAAAGTGCTCAACTTGCTTCTTTACTGGATACTTGTCCCAATATATATTAAGAGGTATTTTTAAAGGTTTTGGCCCTCTAATAAGCTTTCCTTCATCTTTATTAGCAGAGTCCTGTAAGTGTGTGATCATAATGAAAAGACAAGGGAACCTCTTTCCCTTGTCTACAAAAAGCAAGCACGTGGTTACGATTTTGTCAGATCTAGAAAGCAAACGGTAGAACACAAACCATTCTCGATCACTCAGTCACAAGTGAATGTTTGATTGCTTTGGAAAAACAACCACTTATAGAAAAAGTCAAGTCCCAGTTGCCTAATGGATAAGGCACTGGCCTCCTAAGCCAGGGATTGTGGCTTTAACGCCCATCTGTATTGTTTGCCTTTCCTCTGTCTCAAAGTAAAGCCATTGGCATGTTATGGTTCCAGATTATAAGTGCTCTTCTGGCTTCTTCACTGGGTACTTGTCCCAGCTTCTGAGCCGGCTCCATCACTGTTACGTACTGTTATGTGACGATGCGCTAATCCCTTGGCAGCAGCAACATAATTGTATGTGAGATGTCACCAAGGGTTTAAAGTAAAGCCATTAGCATGTTTTAGTTCAAGATTAAAAGTGCTCGACTAGGTTCTTCACTGGATACTTGTCCCAATACATATTAAGAGGTATTCAGTTTTTAAAGGGTTTTGTCACTCCATTAAGATTTCCTTCATCTGCATTAGAAATGTCCTGTTAGTGTGCAATTAGAACGACAATACAAGGGAACCTAGTCTTTTCTTAAAAAATCAAGCATGCGGTTAAGATTTTATCCGATTTGGAAAGCAAACGGTACAACACAAACCTTTCTCGCTCACTCATCACATGTGAATGTTTGCTTGCTTTGGAAAGAAAAAACCACGGCGCAGAGCAAGTTTACAGCCCCAGTGGCCTAATGGATAAGGCACTGGCCTCCTAGGCCAGGGATTGTGGGTTCAAGTCCCATCTGGGGTGTTTACCTTTCATCTTTCTTAAAGTTAAGCTGTTGCTGTTTTAGTTCCTGATTAAAAGTGCTCAACTGGCTTCATCCACTGGACTGATGCTTCTTTATATATTAATAAGAGAGAAGTAAATGACTTATTACTCACAGTATCTTGACTGACCGCTATCTTAAACGCTGTCGTGTTTTTGAAAATTGATGGAAAACAGACACGCTTGAGGAATCACTTCATCCCGCGGTGCAATCGGTCAGCACACGGTGGAAAACGGACACGCGTGCAGACATCAGTAAGAGCTCCAGTGGCGCAATCGGTCAGCGCACGGTACTTATAAAGCAGTAACTGTTGAGCAATGCCGAGGTTGTGAGTTCGAGCCTCACCTGGAGCACTCCTTTCTTGCCTTCTTGTGCTTTATTTAGACCTCCAGTGGAATAGCAAACTTACTCATGGCCCATGATCTATAAACATAATTGAAGGGGATACATGGAAGAGGTATACCGTTTTTAAGGGTGAGTCCCATCTGTGGTGTTTGCCTTTTCTCTTTCTTAAATAAAAGCCATTGGCATGTTTTAGTTCCAGATTAAAAGTGCTCAACTTGCTTCTTTACTGGATACTTGTCCCAATACATATTAAGAGGTATTTTAAAGGTTTTGGCCCTCCAATAAGCTTTCCTTCATCTTTATTAGCAGAGTCCTGTAAGTGTGTGATCATATTGAAAAGACAAGGGACCCTCTTTCCCTTGTCTACAAAAAGCAAGCACGTGGTTAAGATTTTGTCAGATCTAGAAAGCAAACGGTAGAACACAAACCATTCTCGATCACTCAGTCACAAGTGAATGTTTGATTGCTTTGGAAAAACAACCACTTATAGAAAAAGTCAAGTCCCAGTTGCCTAATGGATAAGGCACTGGCCTCCTAAGCCAGGGATTGTGGCTTTAACGCCCATCTGTATTGTTTGCCTTTCCTCTGTCTCAAAGTAAAGCCATTGGCATGTTATGGTTCCAGATTATAAGTGCTCTTCTGGCTTCTTCACTGGGTACTTGTCCCAGCTTCTGGGCCGGCTCCATCACTGTTACGTACTGTTATGTGACGATGCGCTAATCCCTTGGCAGCAGCAACATAATTGTATGTGAGATGTCACCAAGGGTTTAAAGTAAAGCCATTAGCATGTTTTAGTTCAAGATTAAAAGTGCTCGACTAGGTTCTTCACTGGATACTTGTCCCAATACATATTAAGAGGTATTCAGTTTTTAAAGGGTTTTGTCACTCCATTAAGATTTCCTTCATCTGCATTAGAAATGTCCTGTTAGTGTGCAATTAGAACGACAATACAAGGGAACCTAGTCTTTTCTTAAAAAATCAAGCATGCGGTTAAGATTTTGTCCGATTTGGAAAGCAAACGGTACAACACAAACCTTTCTCGCTCACTCATCACATGTGAATGTTTGCTTGCTTTGGAAAGAAAAAACCACGGCGCAGAGCAAGTTTACAGCCCCAGTGGCCTAATGGATAAGGCACTGGCCTCCTAGGCCAGGGATTGTGGGTTCAAGTCCCATCTGGGGTGTTTACCTTTCATCTTTCTTAAAGTTAAGCTGTTGCTGTTTTAGTTCCTGATTAAAAGTGCTCAACTGGCTTCATCCACTGGACTGATGCTTCTTTATATATTAATCAGAGAGAAGTAAATGACTTATTACTCACAGTATCTTGACTGACCGCTATCTTAAACGCTGTCGTGTTTTTGAAAATTGATGGAAAACAGACACGCTTGAGGAATCACTTCATCCCGCGGTGCAATCGGTCAGCACACGGTGGAAAACGGACACGCGTGCAGACATCAGTAAGAGCTCCAGTGGCGCAATCGGTCAGCGCACGGTACTTATAAAGCAGTGACTGTTGAGCAATGCCGAGGTTGTGAGTTCGAGCCTCACCTGGAGCACTCCTTTCTTGCCTTCTTGTGCTTTATTTAGACCTCCAGTGGAATAGCAAACTTACTCATGGCCCATGATCTATAAACATAATTGAAGGGGATACATGGAAGAGGTATACCGTTTTTAAGGGTGAGTCCCATCTGTGGTGTTTGCCTTTTCTCTTTCTTAAATAAAAGCCATTGGCATGTTTTAGTTCCAGATTAAAAGTGCTCAACTTGCTTCTTTACTGGATACTTGTCCCAATATATATTAAGAGGTATTATTAAAGGTTTTGGCCCTCCAATAAGCTTTCCTTCATCTTTATTAGCAGAGTCCTGTAAGTGTGTGATCATAATGAAAAGACAAGGGACCCTCTTTCCCTTGTCTACAAAAAGCAAGCACGTGGTTAAGATTTTGTCAGATCTAGAAAGCAAACGGTAGAACACAAACCATTCTCGATCACTCAGTCACAAGTGAATGTTTGATTGCTTTGGAAAAACAACCACTTATAGAAAAAGTAAAGTCCCAGTTGCCTAATGGATAAGGCACTGGCCTCCTAAGCCAGGGATTGTGGCTTTAACGCCCATCTGTATTGTTTGCCTTTCCTCTGTCTCAAAGTAAAGCCATTGGCATGTTATGGTTCCAGATTATAAGTGCTCTTCTGGCTTCTTCACTGGGTACTTGTCTCTGCTTCTGAGCCGGCTCCATCACTGTTACGTACTGTTATGTGACAATGCGCTAATCCCTTGGCAGCAGCAACATAATTGTATGTGAGATGTCACCAAGGGTTTAAAGTAAAGCCATTAGCATGTTTTAGTTCAAGATTAAAAGTGCTCGACTAGGTTCTTCACTGGATACTTGTCCCAATACATATTAAGAGGTATTCAGTTTTTAAAGGGTTTTGTCACTCCATTAAGATTTCCATCATCTGCATTAGAAATGTCCTGTTAGTGTGCAATTAGAACGACAATACAAGGGAACCTAGTCTTTTCTTAAAAAAACAAGCATGCGGTTAAGATTTTATCCGATTTGGAAAGCAAACGGTACAACACAAACCTTTCTCGCTCACTCATCACATGTGAATGTTTGCTTGCTTTGGAAAGAAAAAACCACGGCACAGAGCAAGTTTACAGCCCCAGTGGCCTAATGGATAAGGCACTGGCCTCCTAAGCCAGGGATTGTGGGCCCAAGTCCCATCTGGGGTGTTTACCTTTCTTCTTTCTTAAAGTTAAGCTGTTGCTGTTTTAGTTCCTGATTAAAAGTGCTCAACTGGCTTCATCCACTGGACTGATGCTTCTTTATATATTAATAAGAGAGAAGTAAATGACTTATTACTCACAGTATCTTGACTGACCGCTATCTTAAACGCTGTCGTGTTTTTGAAAATTGATGGAAAACAGACACGCTTGAGGAATCACTTCATCCCGCGGTGCAATCGGTCAGCACACGGTGGAAAACGGACACGCGTGCAGACATCAGTAAGAGCTCCAGTGGCGCAATCGGTCAGCGCACGGTACTTATAAAGCAGTAACTGTTGAGCAATGCCGAGGTTGTGAGTTCGAGCCTCACCTGGAGCACTCCTTTCTTGCCTTCTTGTGCTTTATTTAGACCTCCAGTGGAATAGCAAACTTACTCATGGCCCATGATCTATAAACATAATTGAAGGGGATACATGGAAGAGGTATACCGTTTTTAAGGGTGAGTCCCATCTGTGGTGTTTGCCTTTTCTCTTTCTTAAATAAAAGCCATTGGCATGTTTTAGTTCCAGATTAAAAGTGCTCAACTTGCTTCTTTACTGGATACTTGTCCCAATATATATTAAGAGGTATTTTTAAAGGTTTTGGCCCTCCAATAAGCTTTCCTTCATCTTTATTAGCAGAGTCCTGTAAGTGTGTGATCATAATGAAAAGACAAGGGACCCTCTTTCCCTTGTCTACAAAAAGCATGCACGTGGTTAAGATTTTGTCAGATCTAGAAAGCAAACGGTAGAACACAAACCATTCTCGATCACTCAGTCACAAGTGAATGTTTGATTGCTTTGGAAAAACAACCACTTATAGAAAAAGTCAAGTCCCAGTTGCCTAATGGATAAGGCACTGGCCTCCTAAGCCAGGGATTGTGGCTTTAACGCCCATCTGTATTGTTTGCCTTTCCTCTGTCTCAAAGTAAAGCCATTGGCATGTTATGGTTCCAGATTATAAGTGCTCTTCTGGCTTCTTCACTGGGTACTTGTCTCTGCTTCTGAGCCGGCTCCATCACTGTTACGTACTGTTATGTGACAATGCGCTAATCCCTTGGCAGCAGCAACATAATTGTATGTGAGATGTCACCAAGGGTTTAAAGTAAAGCCATTAGCATGTTTTAGTTCAAGATTAAAAGTGCTCGACTAGGTTCTTCACTGGATACTTGTCCCAATACATATTAAGAGGTATTCAGTTTTTAAAGGGTTTTGTCACTCCATTAAGATTTCCATCATCTGCATTAGAAATGTCCTGTTAGTGTGCATTTAGAACGACAATACAAGGGAACCTAGTCTTTTCTTAAAAAAACAAGCATGCGGTTAAGATTTTATCCGATTTGGAAAGCAAACGGTACAACACAAACCTTTCTCGCTCACTCATCACATGTGAATGTTTGCTTGCTTTGGAAAGAAAAAACCACGGCACAGAGCAAGTTTACAGCCCCAGTGGCCTAATGGATAAGGCACTGGCCTCCTAAGCCAGGGATTGTGGGCCCAAGTCCCATCTGGGGTGTTTACCTTTCTTCTTTCTTAAAGTTAAGCTGTTGCTGTTTTAGTTCCTGATTAAAAGTGCTCAACTGGCTTCATCCACTGGACTGATGCTTCTTTATATATTAATAAGAGAGAAGTAAATGACTTATTACTCACAGTATCTTGACTGACCGCTATCTTAAACGCTGTCGTGTTTTTGAAAATTGATGGAAAACAGACACGCTTGAGGAATCACTTCATCCCGCGGTGCAATCGGTCAGCACACGGTGGAAAACGGACACGCGTGCAGACATCAGTAAGAGCTCCAGTGGCGCAATCGGTCAGCGCACGGTACTTATAAAGCAGTAACTGTTGAGCAATGCCGAGGTTGTGAGTTCGAGCCTCACCTGGAGCACTCCTTTCTTGCCTTCTTGTGCTTTATTTAGACCTCCAGTGGAATAGCAAACTTACTCATGGCCCATGATCTATAAACATAATTGAAGGGGATACATGGAAGAGGTATACCGTTTTTAAGGGTGAGTCCCATCTGTGGTGTTTGCCTTTTCTCTTTCTTAAATAAAAGCCATTGGCATGTTTTAGTTCCAGATTAAAAGTGCTCAACTTGCTTCTTTACTGGATACTTGTCCCAATATATATTAAGAGGTATTTTTAAAGGTTTTGGCCCTCCAATAAGCTTTCCTTCATCTTTATTAGCAGAGTCCTGTAAGTGTGTGATCATAATGAAAAGACAAGGGACCCTCTTTCCCTTGTCTACAAAAAGCATGCACGTGGTTAAGATTTTGTCAGATCTAGAAAGCAAACGGTAGAACACAAACCATTCTCGATCACTCAGTCACAAGTGAATGTTTGATTGCTTTGGAAAAACAACCACTTATAGAAAAAGTCAAGTCCCAGTTGCCTAATGGATAAGGCACTGGCCTCCTAAGCCAGGGATTGTGGCTTTAACGCCCATCTGTATTGTTTGCCTTTCCTCTGTCTCAAAGTAAAGCCATTGGCATGTTATGGTTCCAGATTATAAGTGCTCTTCTGGCTTCTTCACTGGGTACTTGTCCCAGCTTCTGAGCCGGCTCCATCACTGTTACGTACTGTTATGTGACGATGCGCTAATCCCTTGGCAGCAGCAACATAATTGTATGTGAGATGTCACCAAGGGTTTAAAGTAAAGCCATTAGCATGTTTTAGTTCAAGATTAAAAGTGCTCGACTAGGTTCTTCACTGGATACTTGTCCCAATACATATTAAGAGGTATTCAGTTTTTAAAGGGTTTTGTCACTCCATTAAGATTTCCTTCATCTGCATTAGAAATGTCCTGTTAGTGTGCAATTAGAACGACAATACAAGGGAACCTAGTCTTTTCTTAAAAAATCAAGCATGCGGTTAAGATTTTATCCGATTTGGAAAGCAAACGGTACAACACAAACCTTTCTCGCTCACTCATCACATGTGAATGTTTGCTTGCTTTGGAAAGAAAAAACCACGGCACAGAGCAAGTTTACAGCCCCAGTGGCCTAATGGATAAGGCACTGGCCTCCTAAGCCAGGGATTGTGGGCCCAAGTCCCATCTGGGGTGTTTACCTTTCTTCTTTCTTAAAGTTAAGCTGTTGCTGTTTTAGTTCCTGATTAAAAGTGCTCAACTGGCTTCATCCACTGGACTGATGCTTCTTTATATATTAATAAGAGAGAAGTAAATGACTTATTACTCACAGTATCTTGACTGACCGCTATCTTAAACGCTGTCGTGTTTTTGAAAATTGATGGAAAACAGACACGCTTGAGGAATCACTTCATCCCGCGGTGCAATCGGTCAGCACACGGTGGAAAACGGACACGCGTGCAGACATCAGTAAGAGCTCCAGTGGCGCAATCGGTCAGCGCACGGTACTTATAAAGCAGTTACTGTTGAGCAATGCCGAGGTTGTGAGTTCGAGCCTCACCTGGAGCACTCCTTTCTTGCCTTCTTGTGCTTTATTTAGACCTCCAGTGGAATAGCAAACTTACTCATGGCCCATGATCTATAAACATAATTGAAGGGGATACATGGAAGAGGTATACCGTTTTTAAGGGTGAGTCCCATCTGTGGTGTTTGCCTTTTCTCTTTCTTAAATAAAAGCCATTGGCATGTTTTAGTTCCAGATTAAAAGTGCTCAACTTGCTTCTTTACTGGATACTTGTCCCAATATATATTAAGAGGTATTTTTAAAGGTTTTGGCCCTCCAATAAGCTTTCCTTCATCTTTATTAGCAGAGTCCTGTAAGTGTGTGATCATAATGAAAAGACAAGGGACCCTCTTTCCCTTGTCTACAAAAAGCATGCACGTGGTTAAGATTTTGTCAGATCTAGAAAGCAAACGGTAGAACACAAACCATTCTCGATCACTCAGTCACAAGTGAATGTTTGATTGCTTTGGAAAAACAACCACTTATAGAAAAAGTCAAGTCCCAGTTGCCTAATGGATAAGGCACTGGCCTCCTAAGCCAGGGATTGTGGCTTTAACGCCCATCTGTATTGTTTGCCTTTCCTCTGTCTCAAAGTAAAGCCATTGGCATGTTATGGTTCCAGATTATAAGTGCTCTTCTGGCTTCTTCACTGGGTACTTGTCCCAGCTTCTGGGCCGGCTCCATCACTGTTACGTACTGTTATGTGACGATGCGCTAATCCCTTGGCAGCAGCAACATAATTGTATGTGAGATGTCACCAAGGGTTTAAAGTAAAGCCATTAGCATGTTTTAGTTCAAGATTAAAAGTGCTCGACTAGGTTCTTCACTGGATACTTGTCCCAATACATATTAAGAGGTATTCAGTTTTTAAAGGGTTTTGTCACTCCATTAGGATTTCCTTCATCTGCATTAGAAATGTCCTGTTAGTGTGCAATTAGAACGACAATACAAGGGAACCTAGTCTTTTCTTAAAAAATCAAGCATGCGGTTAAGATTTTATCCGATTTGGAAAGCAAACGGTACAACACAAACCTTTCTCGCTCACTCATCACATGTGAATGTTTGCTTGCTTTGGAAAGAAAAAACCACGGCGCAGAGCAAGTTTATAGCCCCAGTGGCCTAATGGATAAGGCACTGGCCTCCTAGGCCAGGGATTGTGGGTTCAAGTCCCATCTGGGGTGTTTACCTTTCATCTTTCTTAAAGTTAAGCTGTTGCTGTTTTAGTTCCTGATTAAAAGTGCTCAACTGGCTTCATCCACTGGACTGATGCTTCTTTATATATTAATCAGAGAGAAGTAAATGACTTATTACTCACAGTATCTTGACTGACCGCTATCTTAAACGCTGTCGTGTTTTTGAAAATTGATGGAAAACAGACACGCTTGAGGAATCACTTCATCCCGCGGTGCAATCGGTCAGCACACGGTGGAAAACGGACACGCGTGCAGACATCAGTAAGAGCTCCAGTGGCGCAATCGGTCAGCGCACGGTACTTATAAAGCAGTTACTGTTGAGCAATGCCGAGGTTGTGAGTTCGAGCCTCACCTGGAGCACTCCTTTCTTGCCTTCTTGTGCTTTATTTAGACCTCCAGTGGAATAGCAAACTTACTCATGGCCCATGATCTATAAACATAATTGAAGGGGATACATGGAAGAGGTATACCGTTTTTAAGGGTGAGTCCCATCTGTGGTGTTTGCCTTTTCTCTTTCTTAAATAAAAGCCATTGGCATGTTTTAGTTCCAGATTAAAAGTGCTCAACTTGCTTCTTTACTGGATACTTGTCCCAATATATATTAAGAGGTATTTTTAAAGGTTTTGGCCCTCCAATAAGCTTTCCTTCATCTTTATTAGCAGAGTCCTGTAAGTGTGTGATCATAATGAAAAGACAAGGGACCCTCTTTCCCTTGTCTACAAAAAGCATGCACGTGGTTAAGATTTTGTCAGATCTAGAAAGCAAACGGTAGAACACAAACCATTCTCGATCACTCAGTCACAAGTGAATGTTTGATTGCTTTGGAAAAACAACCACTTATAGAAAAAGTCAAGTCCCAGTTGCCTAATGGATAAGGCACTGGCCTCCTAAGCCAGGGATTGTGGCTTTAACGCCCATCTGTATTGTTTGCCTTTCCTCTGTCTCAAAGTAAAGCCATTGGCATGTTATGGTTCCAGATTATAAGTGCTCTTCTGGCTTCTTCACTGGGTACTTGTCCCAGCTTCTGGGCCGGCTCCATCACTGTTACGTACTGTTATGTGACGATGCGCTAATCCCTTGGCAGCAGCAACATAATTGTATGTGAGATGTCACCAAGGGTTTAAAGTAAAGCCATTAGCATGTTTTAGTTCAAGATTAAAAGTGCTCGACTAGGTTCTTCACTGGATACTTGTCCCAATACATATTAAGAGGTATTCAGTTTTTAAAGGGTTTTGTCACTCCATTAGGATTTCCTTCATCTGCATTAGAAATGTCCTGTTAGTGTGCAATTAGAACGACAATACAAGGGAACCTAGTCTTTTCTTAAAAAAACAAACATGCGGTTAAGATTTTATCCGATTTGGAAAGCAAACGGTACAACACAAACCTTTCTCGCTCACTCATCACATGTGAATGTTTGCTTGCTTTGGAAAGAAAAAACCACGGCGCAGAGCAAGTTTACAGCCCCAGTGGCCTAATGGATAAGGCACTGGCCTCCTAAGCCAGGGATTGTGGGTTCAAGTCCCATCTGGGGTGTTTACCTTTCTTATTTCTTAAAGTTAAGCTGTTGCTGTTTTAGTTCCTGATTAAAAGTGCTCAACTGGCTTCATCCACTGGACTGATGCTTCTTTATATATTAATAAGAGAGAAGTAAATGACTTATTACTCACAGTATCTTGACTGACCGCTATCTTAAACGCTGTCGTGTTTTTGAAAATTGATGGAAAACAGACACGCTTGAGGAATCACTTCATCCCGCGGTGCAATCGGTCAGCACACGGTGGAAAACGGACACGCGTGCAGACATCAGTAAGAGCTCCAGTGGCGCAATTGGTCAGCGCACGGTACTTATAAAGCAGTAACTGTTGAGCAATGCCGAGGTTGTGAGTTCGAGCCTCACCTGGAGCACTCCTTTCTTGCCTTCTTGTGCTTTATTTAGACCTCCAGTGGAATAGCAAACTTACTCATGGCCCATGATCTATAAACATAATTGAAGGGGATACATGGAAGAGGTATACCGTTTTTAAGGGTGAGTCCCATCTGTGGTGTTTGCCTTTTCTCTTTCTTAAATAAAAGCCATTGGCATGTTTTAGTTCCAGATTAAAAGTGCTCAACTTGCTTCTTTACTGGATACTTGTCCCAATATATATTAAGAGGTATTTTTAAAGGTTTTGGCCCTCCAATAAGCTTTCCTTCATCTTTATTAGCAGAGTCCTGTAAGTGTGTGATCATAATGAAAAGACAAGGGACCCTCTTTCCCTTGTCTACAAAAAGCAAGCACGTGGTTAAGATTTTGTCAGATCTAGAAAGCAAACGGTAGAACACAAACCATTCTCGATCACTCAGTCACAAGTGAATGTTTGAGTGCTTTGGAAAAACAACCACTTATAGAAAAAGTCAAGTCCCAGTTGCCTAATGGATAAGGCACTGGCCTCCTAAGCCAGGGATTGTGGCTTTAACGCCCATCTGTATTGTTTGCCTTTCCTCTGTCTCAAAGTAAAGCCATTGGCATGTTATGGTTCCAGATTATAAGTGCTCTTCTGGCTTCTTCACTGGGTACTTGTCCCAGCTTCTGAGCCGGCTCCATCACTGTTACGTACTGTTATGTGACGATGCGCTAATCCCTTGGCAGCAGCAACATAATTGTATGTGAGATGTCACCAAGGGTTTAAAGTAAAGCCATTAGCATGTTTTAGTTCAAGATTAAAAGTGCTCGACTAGGTTCTTCACTGGATACTTGTCCCAATACATATTAAGAGGTATTCAGTTTTTAAAGGGTTTTGTCACTCCATTAAGATTTCCTTCATCTGCATTAGAAATGTCCTGTTAGTGTGCAATTAGAACGACAATACAAGGGAACCTAGTCTTTTCTTAAAAAATCAAGCATGCGGTTAAGATTTTATCCGATTTGGAAAGCAAACGGTACAACACAAACCTTTCTCGCTCACTCATCACATGTGAATGTTTGCTTGCTTTGGAAAGAAAAAACCACGGCGCAGAGCAAGTTTATAGCCCCAGTGGCCTAATGGATAAGGCACTGGCCTCCTAGGCCAGGGATTGTGGGTTCAAGTCCCATCTGGGGTGTTTACCTTTCATCTTTCTTAAAGTTAAGCTGTTGCTGTTTTAGTTCCTGATTAAAAGTGCTCAACTGGCTTCATCCACTGGACTGATGCTTCTTTATATATTAATCAGAGAGAAGTAAATGACTTATTACTCACAGTATCTTGACTGACCGCTATCTTAAACGCTGTCGTGTTTTTGAAAATTGATGGAAAACAGACACGCTTGAGGAATCACTTCATCCCGCGGTGCAATCGGTCAGCACACGGTGGAAAACGGACACGCGTGCAGACATCAGTAAGAGCTCCAGTGGCGCAATCGGTCAGCGCACGGTACTTATAAAGCAGTAACTGTTGAGCAATGCCGAGGTTGTGAGTTCGAGCCTCACCTGGAGCACTCCTTTCTTGCCTTCTTGTGCTTTATTTAGACCTCCAGTGGAATAGCAAACTTACTCATGGCCCATGATCTATAAACATAATTGAAGGGGATACATGGAAGAGGTATACCGTTTTTAAGGGTGAGTCCCATCTGTGGTGTTTGCCTTTTCTCTTTCTTAAATAAAAGCCATTGGCATGTTTTAGTTCCAGATTAAAAGTGCTCAACTTGCTTCTTTACTGGATACTTGTCCCAATATATATTAAGAGGTATTTTTAAAGGTTTTGGCCCTCCAATAAGCTTTCCTTCATCTTTATTAGCAGAGTCCTGTAAGTGTGTGATCATAATGAAAAGACAAGGGACCCTCTTTCCCTTGTCTACAAAAAGCAAGCACGTGGTTAAGATTTTGTCAGATCTAGAAAGCAAACGGTAGAACACAAACCATTCTCGATCACTCAGTCACAAGTGAATGTTTGATTGCTTTGGAAAAACAACCACTTATAGAAAAAGTCAAGTCCCAGTTGCCTAATGGATAAGGCACTGGCCTCCTAAGCCAGGGATTGTGGCTTTAACGCCCATCTGTATTGTTTGCCTTTCCTCTGTCTCAAAGTAAAGCCATTGGCATGTTATGGTTCCAGATTATAAGTGCTCTTCTGGCTTCTTCACTGGGTACTTGTCCCAGCTTCTGGGCCGGCTCCATCACTGTTACGTACTGTTATGTGACGATGCGCTAATCCCTTGGCAGCAGCAACATAATTGTATGTGAGATGTCACCAAGGGTTTAAAGTAAAGCCATTAGCATGTTTTAGTTCAAGATTAAAAGTGCTCGACTAGGTTCTTCACTGGATACTTGTCCCAATACATATTAAGAGGTATTCAGTTTTTAAAGGGTTTTGTCACTCCATTAGGATTTCCTTCATCTGCATTAGAAATGTCCTGTTAGTGTGCAATTAGAACGACAATACAAGGGAACCTAGTCTTTTCTTAAAAAAACAAACATGCGGTTAAGATTTTATCCGATTTGGAAAGCAAACGGTACAACACAAACCTTTCTCGCTCACTCATCACATGTGAATGTTTGCTTGCTTTGGAAAGAAAAAACCACGGCGCAGAGCAAGTTTACAGCCCCAGTGGCCTAATGGATAAGGCACTGGCCTCCTAGGCCAGGGATTGTGGGTTCAAGTCCCATCTGGGGTGTTTACCTTTCATCTTTCTTAAAGTTAAGCTGTTGCTGTTTTAGTTCCTGATTAAAAGTGCTCAACTGGCTTCATCCACTGGACTGATGCTTCTTTATATATTAATCAGAGAGAAGTAAATGACTTATTACTCACAGTATCTTGACTGACCGCTATCTTAAACGCTGTCGTGTTTTTGAAAATTGATGGAAAACAGACACGCTTGAGGAATCACTTCATCCCGCGGTGCAATCGGTCAGCACACGGTGGAAAACGGACACGCGTGCAGACATCAGTAAGAGCTCCAGTGGCGCAATCGGTCAGCGCACGGTACTTATAAAACAGTAACTGTTGAGCAATGCCGAGGTTGTGAGTTCGAGCCTCACCTGGAGCACTCCTTTCTTGCCTTCTTGTGCTTTATTTAGACCTCCAGTGGAATAGCAAACTTACTCATGGCCCATGATCTATAAACATAATTGAAGGGGATACATGGAAGAGGTATACCGTTTTTAAGGGTGAGTCCCATCTGTGGTGTTTGCCTTTTCTCTTTCTTAAATAAAAGCCATTGGCATGTTTTAGTTCCAGATTAAAAGTGCTCAACTTGCTTCTTTACTGGATACTTGTCCCAATATATATTAAGAGGTATTTTTAAAGGTTTTGGCCCTCCAATAAGCTTTCCTTCATCTTTATTAGCAGAGTCCTGTAAGTGTGTGATCATATTGAAAAGACAAGGGACCCTCTTTCCCTTGTCTACAAAAAGCAAGCACGTGGTTAAGATTTTGTCAGATCTAGAAAGCAAACGGTAGAACACAAACCATTCTCGATCACTCAGTCACAAGTGAATGTTTGATTGCTTTGGAAAAACAACCACTTATAGAAAAAGTCAAGTCCCAGTTGCCTAATGGATAAGGCACTGGCCTCCTAAGCCAGGGATTGTGGCTTTAACGCCCATCTGTATTGTTTGCCTTTCCTCTGTCTCAAAGTAAAGCCATTGGCATGTTATGGTTCCAGATTATAAGTGCTCTTCTGGCTTCTTCACTGGGTACTTGCCTCAGCTTCTGAGCCGGCTCCATCACTGTTACGTACTGTTATGTGACGATGCGCTAATCCCTTGGCAGCAGCAACATAATTGTATGTGAGATGTCACCAAGGGTTTAAAGTAAAGCCATTAGCATGTTTTAGTTCAAGATTAAAAGTGCTCGACTAGGTTCTTCACTGGATACTTGTCCCAATACATATTAAGAGGTATTCAGTTTTTAAAGGGTTTTGTCACTCCATTAAGATTTCCATCATCTGCATTAGAAATGTCCTGTTAGTGCGCAATTAGAACGACAATACAAGGGAACCTAGTCTTTTCTTAAAAAATCAAGCATGCGGTTAAGATTTTATCCGATTTGGAAAGCAAACGGTACAACACAAACCTTTCTCGCTCACTCATCACATGTGAATGTTTGCTTGCTTTGGAAAGAAAAAACCATGGCACAGAGCAAGTTTACAGCCCCAGTGGCCTAATGGAAAAGGCACTGGCCTCCTAAGCCAGGGATTGTGGGCCCAAGTCCCTTCTGGGGTGTTTACCTTTCTTCTTTCTTAAAGTTAAGCTGTTGCTGTTTTAGTTCCTGATTAAAAGTGCTCAACTGGCTTCATCCACTGGACTGATGCTTCTTTATATATTAATAAGAGAGAAGTAAATGACTTATTACTCACAGTATCTTGACTGACCGCTATCTTAAACGCTGTCGTGTTTTTGAAAATTGATGGAAAACAGACACGCTTGAGGAATCACTTCATCCCGCGGTGCAATCGGTCAGCACACGGTGGAAAACGGACACGCGTGCAGACATCAGTAAGAGCTCCAGTGGCGCAATCGGTCAGCGCACGGTACTTATAAAGCAGTAACTGTTGAGCAATGCCGAGGTTGTGAGTTCGAGCCTCACCTGGAGCACTCCTTTCTTGCCTTCTTGTGCTTTATTTAGACCTCCAGTGGAATAACAAACGTACTCATGGCCCATGATCTATAAACATAATTGAAGGGGATACATGGAAGAGGTATACCGTTTTTAAGGGTGAGTCCCATCTGTGGTGTTTGCCTTTTCTATTTCTTAAATAAAAGCCATTGGCATGTTTTAGTTCCAGATTAAAAGTGCTCAACTTGCTTCTTTACTGGATACTTGTCCCAATATATATTAAGAGGTATTTTTAAAGGTTTTGGCCCTCCAATAAGCTTTCCTTCATCTTTATTAGCAGAGTCCTGTAAGTGTGTGATCATAATGAAAAGACAAGGGACCCTCTTTCCCTTGTCTACAAAAAGCAAGCACGTGGTTAAGATTTTGTCAGATCTAGAAAGCAAACGGTAGAACACAAACCATTCTCGATCACTCAGTCACAAGTGAATGTTTGATTGCTTTGGAAAAACAACCACTTATAGAAAAAGTCAAGTCCCAGTTGCCTAATGGATAAGGCACTGGCCTCCTAAGCCAGGGATTGTGGCTTTAACGCCCATCTGTATTGTTTGCCTTTCCTCTGTCTCAAAGTAAAGCCATTGGCATGTTATGGTTCCAGATTATAAGTGCTCTTCTGGCTTCTTCACTGGGTACTTGTCCCAGCTTCTGGGCCGGCTCCATCACTGTTACGTACTGTTATGTGACGATGCGCTAATCCCTTGGCAGCAGCAACATAATTGTATGTGAGATGTCACCAAGGGTTTAAAGTAAAGCCATTAGCATGTTTTAGTTCAAGATTAAAAGTGCTCGACTAGGTTCTTCACTGGATACTTGTCCCAATACATATTAAGAGGTATTCAGTTTTTAAAGGGTTTTGTCACTCCATTAGGATTTCCTTCATCTGCATTAGAAATGTCCTGTTAGTGTGCAATTAGAACGACAATACAAGGGAACCTAGTCTTTTCTTAAAAAAACAAACATGCGGTTAAGATTTTATCCGATTTGGAAAGCAAACGGTACAACACAAACCTTTCTCGCTCACTCATCACATGTGAATGTTTGCTTGCTTTGGAAAGAAAAAACCACGGCGCAGAGCAAGTTTACAGCCCCAGTGGCCTAATGGATAAGGCACTGGCCTCCTAGGCCAGGGATTGTGGGTTCAAGTCCCATCTGGGGTGTTTACCTTTCATCTTTCTTAAAGTTAAGCTGTTGCTGTTTTAGTTCCTGATTAAAAGTGCTCAACTGGCTTCATCCACTGGACTGATGCTTCTTTATATATTAATAAGAGAGAAGTAAATGACTTATTACTCACAGTATCTTGACTGACCGCTATCTTAAACGCTGTCGTGTTTTTGAAAATTGATGGAAAACAGACACGCTTGAGGAATCACTTCATCCCGCGGTGCAATCGGTCAGCACACGGTGGAAAACGGACACGCGTGCAGACATCAGTAAGAGCTCCAGTGGCGCAATCGGTCAGCGCACGGTACTTATAAAGCAGTAACTGTTGAGTAATGACGAGGTTGTGAGTTCGAGCCTCACCTGGAGCACTCCTTTCTTGCCTTCTTGTGCTTTATTTAGACCTCCAGTGGAATAGCAAACTTACTCATGGCCCATGATCTATAAACATAATTGAAGGGGATACATGGAAGAGGTATACCGTTTTTAAGGGTGAGTCCCATCTGTGGTGTTTGCCTTTTCTATTTCTTAAATAAAAGCCATTGGCATGTTTTAGTTCCAGATTAAAAGTGCTCAACTTGCTTCTTTACTGGATACTTGTCCCAATATATATTAAGAGGTATTTTTAAAGGTTTTGGCCCTCCAATAAGCTTTCCTTCATCTTTATTAGCAGAGTCCTGTAAGTGTGTGATCATAATGAAAAGACAAGGGACCCTCTTTCCCTTGTCTACAAAAAGCAAGCACGTGGTTAAGATTTTGTCAGATCTAGAAAGCAAACGGTAGAACACAAACCATTCTCGATCACTCAGTCACAAGTGAATGTTTGATTGCTTTGGAAAAACAACCACTTATAGAAAAAGTCAAGTCCCAGTTGCCTAATGGATAAGGCACTGGCCTCCTAAGCCAGGGATTGTGGCTTTAACGCCCATCTGTATTGTTTGCCTTTCCTCTGTCTCAAAGTAAAGCCATTGGCATGTTATGGTTCCAGATTATAAGTGCTCTTCTGGCATCTTCACTGGGTACTTGTCCCAGCTTCTGGGCCGGCTCCATCACTGTTACGTACTGTTATGTGACGATGCGCTAATCCCTTGGCAGCAGCAACATAACTGTATATGAGATGTCGCCAAGGGTTTAAAGTAAAGCCATTAGCATGTTTTAATTCAAGATTAAAAGTGCTCGACTAGGTTCTTCACTGGATACTTGTCCCAATACATATTAAGAGGTATTCAGTTTTTAAAGGGTTTTGTCACTCCATTAAGATTTCCTTCATCTGCATTAGAAATGTCCTGTTAGTGTGCAATTAGAACGACAATACAAGGGAACCTAGTCTTTTCTTAAAAAAACAAGCATGCGGTTAAGATTTTATCCGATTTGGAAAGCAAATGGTACAACACAAACCTTTCTCGCTCACTCATCACATGTGAATGTTTGCTTGCTTTGGAAAGAAAAAACCACGGCGCAGCACAAATTTACAGCCCCAGTGGCCTAATGGATAAGGCACTGGCCTCCTAAGCCAGGGATTGTGGGTTCAAGTCCCATCTGGGGTGTTTACCTTTCATCTTTCTTAAAGTTAAGCTGTTGCTGTTTTAGTTCCTGATTAAAAGTGCTCAACTGGCATCATCCACTGGACTGATGCTTCTTTATATATTAATAAGAGAGAAGTAAATGACTTATTACTCACAGTATCTTGACTGACCGCTATCTTAAACGCTGTCGTGTTTTTGAAAATTGATGGAAAACAGACACGCTTGAGGAATCACTTCATCCCGCGGTGCAATCGGTCAGCACACGGTGGAAAACGGACACGCGTGCAGACGTCAAAAAGAGCTCCAGTGGCGCAATCGGTCAGTTCACGGTACTTATAAAGCAGTAACTGTTGAGCAATGCCGAGGTTGTGAGTTCGAGCCTCACCTGGAGCACTCCTTTCTTGCCTTCTTGTGCTTTATTTAGACCTGCAGTGGAATAGCAAACTTACTCATGGCCCATGATCGATAAACATAATTGAAGGGGATACATGGAAGAGGTATACCGTTTTTAAGGGTGAGTCCCATCTGTGGTGTTTGCCTTTTCTCTTTCTTAAATAAAAGCCATTGGCATGTTTTAGTTCCAGATTAAAAGTGCTCAACTTGCTTCTTTACTGGATACTTGTCCCAATATATATTAAGAGGTATTTTTAAAGGTTTTGGCCCTCCAATAAGCTTTCCTTCATCTTTATTAGCAGAGTCCTGTAAGTGTGTGATCATAATGAAAAGACAAGGGACCCTCTTTCCCTTGTCTACAAAAAGCAAGCACGTGGTTAAGATTTTGTCAGATCTAGAAAGCAAACGGTAGAACACAAACCATTCTCGATCACTCAGTCACAAGTGAATGTTTGATTGCTTTGGAAAAACAACCACTTATAGAAAAAGTCAAGTCCCAGTTGCCTAATGGATAAGGCACTGGCCTCCTAAGCCAGGGATTGTGGCTTTAACGCCCATCTGTATTGTTTGCCTTTCCTCTGTCTCAAAGTAAAGCCATTGGCATGTTATGGTTCCAGATTATAAGTGCTCTTCTGGCTTCTTCACTGGGTACTTGTCCCAGCTTCTGAGCCGGCTCCATCACTGTTACGTACTGTTATGTGACGATGCGCTAATCCCTTGGCAGCAGCAACATAATTGTATGTGAGATGTCACCAAGGGTTTAAAGTAAAGCCATTAGCATGTTTTAGTTCAAGATTAAAAGTGCTCGACTAGGTTCTTCACTGGATACTTGTCCCAATACATATTAAGAGGTATTCAGTTTTTAAAGGGTTTTGTCACTCCATTAAGATTTCCTTCATCTGCATTAGAAATGTCCTGTTAGTGTGCAATTAGAACGACAATACAAGGGAACCTAGTCTTTTCTTAAAAAAACAAGCATGCGGTTAAGATTTTATCCGATTTGGAAAGCAAACGGTACAACACAAACCTTTCTCGCTCACTCGTCACATGTGAATGTTTGCTTGCTTTGGAAAGAAACAACCACGGCGCAGGGCAAATTTACAGCCCCAGTGCCCTAATGGATAAGGCACTGGCCTCCTAAGCCAGGGATTGTGGGTTCGAGTCCTATCTGGGGTGTTTATCTTTCATCTTTCTTAAAGTTAAGCTGTTGCTGTTTTAGTTCCTGATTAAAAGTGCTCAACTGGCTTCATCCACTGGACTGATGCTTCTTTATATATTAATAAGAGAGAAGTAAATGACTTATTACTCACAGTATCTTGACTGACCGCTATCTTAAACGCTGTCGTGTTTTTGAAAATTGATGGAAAACAGACACGCTTGAGGAATCACTTCATCCCGCGGTGCAATCGGTCAGCACACGGTGGAAAACGGACACGCGTGCAGACATCAGTAAGAGCTCCAGTGGCGCAATCGGTCAGCGCACGGTACTTATAAAGCAGTAACTGTTGAGTAATGACGAGGTTGTGAGTTCGAGCCTCACCTGGAGCACTCCTTTCTTGCCTTCTTGTGCTTTATTTAGACCTCCAGTGGAATAGCAAACTTACTCATGGCCCATGATCTATAAACATAATTGAAGGGGATACATGGAAGAGGTATACCGTTTTTAAGGGTGAGTCCCATCTGTGGTGTTTGCCTTTTCTATTTCTTAAATAAAAGCCATTGGCATGTTTTAGTTCCAGATTAAAAGTGCTCAACTTGCTTCTTTACTGGATACTTGTCCCAATATATATTAAGAGGTATTTTTAAAGGTTTTGGCCCTCCAATAAGCTTTCCTTCATCTTTATTAGCAGAGTCCTGTAAGTGTGTGATCATAATGAAAAGACAAGGGACCCTCTTTCCCTTGTCTACAAAAAGCAAGCACGTGGTTAAGATTTTGTCAGATCTAGAAAGCAAACGGTAGAACACAAACCATTCTCGATCACTCAGTCACAAGTGAATGTTTGATTGCTTTGGAAAAACAACCACTTATAGAAAAAGTCAAGTCCCAGTTGCCTAATGGATAAGGCACTGGCCTCCTAAGCCAGGGATTGTGGCTTTAACGCCCATCTGTATTGTTTGCCTTTCCTCTGTCTCAAAGTAAAGCCATTGGCATGTTATGGTTCCAGATTATAAGTGCTCTTCTGGCATCTTCACTGGGTACTTGTCCCAGCTTCTGGGCCGGCTCCATCACTGTTACGTACTGTTATGTGACGATGCGCTAATCCCTTGGCAGCAGCAACATAACTGTATATGAGATGTCGCCAAGGGTTTAAAGTAAAGCCATTAGCATGTTTTAATTCAAGATTAAAAGTGCTCGACTAGGTTCTTCACTGGATACTTGTCCCAATACATATTAAGAGGTATTCAGTTTTTAAAGGGTTTTGTCACTCCATTAAGATTTCCTTCATCTGCATTAGAAATGTCCTGTTAGTGTGCAATTAGAACGACAATACAAGGGAACCTAGTCTTTTCTTAAAAAAACAAGCATGCGGTTAAGATTTTATCCGATTTGGAAAGCAAATGGTACAACACAAACCTTTCTCGCTCACTCATCACATGTGAATGTTTGCTTGCTTTGGAAAGAAAAAACCACGGCGCAGCGCAAATTTACAGCCCCAGTGGCCTAATGGATAAGGCACTGGCCTCCTAAGCCAGGGATTGTGGGTTCAAGTCCCATCTGGGGTGTTTACCTTTCATCTTTCTTAAAGTTAAGCTGTTGCTGTTTTAGTTCCTGATTAAAAGTGCTCAACTGGCTTCATCCACTGGACTGATGCTTCTTTATATATTAATAAGAGAGAAGTAAATGACTTATTACTCACAGTATCTTGACTGACCGCTATCTTAAACGCTGTCGTGTTTTTGAAAATTGATGGAAAACAGACACGCTTGAGGAATCACTTCATCCCGCGGTGCAATCGGTCAGCACACGGTGGAAAACTGACACGCGTGCAGACATCAGTAAGAGCTCCAGTGGCGCAATCGGTCAGTTCACGGTACTTATAAAGCAGTAACTGTTGAGCAATGCCGAGGTTGTGAGTTCGAGCCTCACCTGGAGCACTCCTTTCTTGCCTTCTTGTGCTTTATTTAGACCTCCAGTGGAATAGCAAACTTACTCATGGCCCATGATCTATAAACATAATTGAAGGGGATACATGGAAGAGGTATACCGTTTTTAAGGGTGAGTCCCATCTGTGGTGTTTGCCTTTTCTATTTCTTAAATAAAAGCCATTGGCATGTTTTAGTTCCAGATTAAAAGTGCTCAACTTGCTTCTTTACTGGATACTTGTCCCAATATATATTAAGAGGTATTTTTAAAGGTTTTGGCCCTCCAATAAGCTTTCCTTCATCTTTATTAGCAGAGTCCTGTAAGTGTGTGATCATAATGAAAAGACAAGGGACCCTCTTTCCCTTGTCTACAAAAAGCAAGCACGTGGTTAAGATTTTGTCAGATCTAGAAAGCAAACGGTAGAACACAAACCATTCTCGATCACTCAGTCACAAGTGAATGTTTGATTGCTTTGGAAAAACAACCACTTATAGAAAAAGTCAAGTCCCAGTTGCCTAATGGATAAGGCACTGGCCTCCTAAGCCAGGGATTGTGGCTTTAACGCCCATCTGTATTGTTTGCCTTTCCTCTGTCTCAAAGTAAAGCCATTGGCATGTTATGGTTCCAGATTATAAGTGCTCTTCTGGCATCTTCACTGGGTACTTGTCCCAGCTTCTGGGCCGGCTCCATCACTGTTACGTACTGTTATGTGACGATGCGCTAATCCCTTGGCAGCAGCAACATAACTGTATATGAGATGTCGCCAAGGGTTTAAAGTAAAGCCATTAGCATGTTTTAATTCAAGATTAAAAGTGCTCGACTAGGTTCTTCACTGGATACTTGTCCCAATACATATTAAGAGGTATTCAGTTTTTAAAGGGTTTTGTCACTCCATTAAGATTTCCTTCATCTGCATTAGAAATGTCCTGTTAGTGTGCAATTAGAACGACAATACAAGGGAACCTAGTCTTTTCTTAAAAAAACAAGCATGCGGTTAAGATTTTATCCGATTTGGAAAGCAAATGGTACAACACAAACCTTTCTCGCTCACTCATCACATGTGAATGTTTGCTTGCTTTGGAAAGAAAAAACCACGGCGCAGCGCAAATTTACAGCCCCAGTGGCCTAATGGATAAGGCACTGGCCTCCTAAGCCAGGGATTGTGGGTTCAAGTCCCATCTGGGGTGTTTACCTTTCATCTTTCTTAAAGTTAAGCTGTTGCTGTTTTAGTTCCTGATTAAAAGTGCTCAACTGGCATCATCCACTGGACTGATGCTTCTTTATATATTAATAAGAGAGAAGTAAATGACTTATTACTCACAGTATCTTGACTGACCGCTATTTTAAACGCTGTCGTGTTTTTGAAAATTGATGGAAAACAGACACGCTTGAGGAATCACTTCATCCCGCGGTGCAATCGGTCAGCACACGGTGGAAAACGGACACGCGTGCAGACGTCAAAAAGAGCTCCAGTGGCGCAATCGGTCAGTTCACGGTACTTATAAAGCAGTAACTGTTGAGCAATGCCGAGGTTGTGAGTTCGAGCCTCACCTGGAGCACTCCTTTCTTGCCTTCTTGTGCTTTATTTAGACCTGCAGTGGAATAGCAAACTTACTCATGGCCCATGATCTATAAACATAATTGAAGGGGATACATGGAAGAGGTATACCGTTTTTAAGGGTGAGTCCCATCTGTGGTGTTTGCCTTTTCTCTTTCTTAAATAAAAGCCATTGGCATGTTTTAGTTCCAGATTAAAAGTGCTCAACTTGCTTCTTTACTGGATACTTGTCCCAATATATATTAAGAGGTATTTTTAAAGGTTTTGGCCCTCCAATAAGCTTTCCTTCATCTTTATTAGCAGAGTCCTGTAAGTGTGTGATCATAATGAAAAGACAAGGGACCCTCTTTCCCTTGTCTACAAAAAGCAAGCACGTGGTTAAGATTTTGTCAGATCTAGAAAGCAAACGGTAGAACACAAACCATTCTCGATCACTCAGTCACAAGTGAATGTTTGATTGCTTTGAAAAAACAACCACTTATAGAAAAAGTCAAGCCCCAGTTGCCTAATGGATAAGGCACTGGCCTCCTAAGCCAGGGATTGTGGCTTTAACGCCCATCTGTATTGTTTGCCTTTCCTCTGTCTCAAAGTAAAGCCATTGGCATGTTATGGTTCCAGATTATAAGTGCTCTTCTGGCATCTTCACTGGGTACTTGTCCCAGCTTCTGGGCCGGCTCCATTACTGTTACGTACTGTTATGTGACGATGCGCTAATCCCTTGGCAGCAGCAACATAACTGTATATGAGATGTCGCCAAGGGTTTAAAGTAAAGCCATTAGCATGTTTTAATTCAAGATTAAAAGTGCTCGACTAGGTTCTTCACTGGATACTTGTCCCAATACATATTAAGAGGTATTCAGTTTTTAAAGGGTTTTGTCACTCCATTAAGATTTCCTTCATCTGCATTAGAAATGTCCTGTTAGTGTGCAATTAGAACGACAATACAAGGGAACCTAGTCTTTTCTTAAAAAAACAAGCATGCGGTTAAGATTTTATCCGATTTGGAAAGCAAATGGTACAACACAAACCTTTCTCGCTCACTCATCACATGTGAATGTTTGCTTGCTTTGGAAAGAAAAAACCACGGCGCAGCGCAAATTTACAGCCCCAGTGGCCTAATGGATAAGGCACTGGCCTCCTAAGCCAGGGATTGTGGGTTCAAGTCCCATCTGGGGTGTTTACCTTTCATCTTTCTTAAAGTTAAGCTGTTGCTGTTTTAGTTCCTGATTAAAAGTGCTCAACTGGCATCATCCACTGGACTGATGCTTCTTTATATATTAATAAGAGAGAAGTAAATGACTTATTACTCACAGTATCTTGACTGACCGCTATCTTAAACGCTGTCGTGTTTTTGAAAATTGATGGAAAACAGACACGCTTGAGGAATCACTTCATCCCGCGGTGCAATCGGTCAGCACACGGTGGAAAACGGACACGCGTGCAGACGTCAAAAAGAGCTCCAGTGGCGCAATCGGTCAGTTCACGGTACTTATAAAGCAGTAACTGTTGAGCAATGCCGAGGTTGTGAGTTCGAGCCTCACCTGGAGCACTCCTTTCTTGCCTTCTTGTGCTTTATTTAGACCTGCAGTGGAATAGCAAACTTACTCATGGCCCATGATCTATAAACATAATTGAAGGGGATACATGGAAGAGGTATACCGTTTTTAAGGGTGAGTCCCATCTGTGGTGTTTGCCTTTTCTCTTTCTTAAATAAAAGCCATTGGCATGTTTTAGTTCCAGATTAAAAGTGCTCAACTTGCTTCTTTACTGGATACTTGTCCCAATATATATTAAGAGGTATTTTTAAAGGTTTTGGCCCTCCAATAAGCTTTCCTTCATCTTTATTAGCAGAGTCCTGTAAGTGTGTGATCATAATGAAAAGACAAGGGACCCTCTTTCCCTTGTCTACAAAAAGCAAGCACGTGGTTAAGATTTTGTCAGATCTAGAAAGCAAACGGTAGAACACAAACCATTCTCGATCACTCAGTCACAAGTGAATGTTTGATTGCTTTGAAAAAACAACCACTTATAGAAAAAGTCAAGCCCCAGTTGCCTAATGGATAAGGCACTGGCCTCCTAAGCCAGGGATTGTGGCTTTAACGCCCATCTGTATTGTTTGCCTTTCCTCTGTCTCAAAGTAAAGCCATTGGCATGTTATGGTTCCAGATTATAAGTGCTCTTCTGGCATCTTCACTGGGTACTTGTCCCAGCTTCTGGGCCGGCTCCATTACTGTTACGTACTGTTATGTGACGATGCGCTAATCCCTTGGCAGCAGCAACATAACTGTATATGAGATGTCGCCAAGGGTTTAAAGTAAAGCCATTAGCATGTTTTAATTCAAGATTAAAAGTGCTCGACTAGGTTCTTCACTGGATACTTGTCCCAATACATATTAAGAGGTATTCCGTTTTTAAAGGGTTTTGTCACTCCATTAAGATTTCCTTCATCTGCATTAGAAATGTCCTGTTAGTGTGCAATTAGAACGACAATACAAGGGAACCTAGTCTTTTCTTAAAAAAACAAGCATGCGGTTAAGATTTTATCCGATTTGGAAAGCAAACGGTACAACACAAACCTTTCTCGCTCACTCATCACATGTGAATGTTTGCTTGCTTTGGAAAGAAAAAACCACGGCACAGACCAAGTTTACAGCCCTAGTGGCCTAATGGATAAGGCACTGGCCTCCTAAGCCAGGGATTGTGGGTTCAAGTCCCATCTGGGGTGTTTACCTTTCTTCTTTCTTAAAGTTAAGCTGTTGCTGTTTTAGTTCCTGATTAAAAGTGCTCAACTGGCTTCATCCACTGGACTGATGCTTCTTTATATATTAATAAGAGAGAAGTAAATGACTTATTACTCACAGTATCTTGACTGACCGCTATCTTAAACGCTGTCGTGTTTTTGAAAATTGATGGAAAACAGACACGCTTGAGGAATCACTTCATCCCGCGGTGCAATCGATCAGCATACGGTGGAAAACGGACACGCGTGCAGACATCAGTAAGAGCTCCAATGGCGCAATCGGTCAGCGCACGGTACTTATAAAGCAGTAACTGTTGAGTAATGACGAGGTTGTGAGTTCGAGCCTCACCTGGAGCACTCCTTTCTTGCCTTCTTGTGCTTTATTTAGACCTCCAGTGGAATAGCAAACTTACTCATGGCCCATGATCTATAAACATAATTGAAGGGAATACATGGAAGAGGTATACCGTTTTTAAGGGTGAGTCCCATCTGTGGTGTTTGCCTTTTCTATTTCTTAAATAAAAGCCATTGGCATGTTTTAGTTCCAGATTAAAAGTGCTCAACTTGCTTCTTTACTGGATACTTGTCCCAATATATATTAAGAGGTATTTTTAAAGGTTTTGGCCCTCCAATAAGCTTTCCTTCATCTTTATTAGCAGAGTCCTGTAAGTGTGTGATCATAATGAAAAGACAAGGGACCCTCTTTCCCTTGTCTACAAAAAGCAAGCACGTGGTTAAGATTTTGTCAGATCTAGAAAGCAAACGGTAGAACACAAACCATTCTCGATCACTCAGTCACAAGTGAATGTTTGATTGCTTTGAAAAAACAACCACTTATAGAAAAAGTCAAGCCCCAGTTGCCTAATGGATAAGGCACTGGCCTCCTAAGCCAGGGATTGTGGCTTTAACGCCCATCTGTATTGTTTGCCTTTCCTCTGTCTCAAAGTAAAGCCATTGGCATGTTATGGTTCCAGATTATAAGTGCTCTTCTGGCATCTTCACTGGGTACTTGTCCCAGCTTCTGAGCCGGCTCCATCACTGTTACGTACTGTTATGTGACGATGCGCTAATCCCTTGGCAGCAGCAACATAATTGTATGTGAGATGTCACCAAGGGTTTAAAGTAAAGCCATTAGCATGTTTTAGTTCAAGATTAAAAGTGCTCGACTAGGTTCTTCACTGAATACTTGTCCCAATACATATTAAGAGGTATTCAGTTTTTAAAGGGTTTTGTCACTCCATTAAGATTTCCTTCATCTGCATTAGAAATGTCCTGTTAGTGTGCAATTAGAACGACAATACAAGGGAACCTAGTCTTTTCTTAAAAAAACAAGCATGCGGTTAAGATTTTATCCGATTTGGAAAGCAAACGGTACAACACAAACCTTTCTCGCTCACTCATCACATGTGAATGTTTGCTTGCTTTGGAAAGAAAAAAACACGGCGCAGAGCAAGTTTACAGCCCCAGTGGCCTAATGGATAAGGCACTGGCCTCCTAAGCCAGGGATTGTGGGTTCAAGTCCCATCTGGGGTGTTTACCTTTCTTCTTTCTTAAAGTTAAGCTGTTGCTGTTTTAGTTCCTGATTAAAAGTGCTCAACTGGCTTCATCCACTGGACTGATGCTTCTTTATATATTAATAAGAGAGAAGTAAATGACTTATTACTCACAGTATCTTGACTGACCGCTATCTTAAACGCTGTCGTGTTTTTGAAAATTGATGGAAAACAGACACGCTTGAGGAATCACTTCATCCTGCGGTGCAATCGGTCAGCACACGGTGGAAAACGGACACGCGTGCAGACATCAGTAAGAGCTCCAGTGGCGCAATCGGTCAGCGCACGGTACTTATAAAGCAGTAACTGTTGAGCAATGCCGAGGTTGTGAGTTCGAGCCTCACCTGGAGCACTCCTTTCTTGCCTTCTTGTGCTTTATTTAGACCTCCAGTGGAATAGCAAACTTACTCATGGCCCATGATCTATAAACATAATTGAAGGGGATACATGGAAGAGGTATACCGTTTTTAAGGGTGAGTCCCATCTGTGGTGTTTGCCTTTTCTCTTTCTTAAATAAAAGCCATTGGCATGTTTTAGTTCCAGATTAAAAGTGCTCAACTTGCTTCTTTACTGGATACTTGTCCCAATATATATTAAGAGGTATTTTTAAAGGTTTTGGCCCTCCAATAAGCTTTCCTTCATCTTTATTAGCAGAGTCCTGTAAGTGTGTGATCATAATGAAAAGACAAGGGACCCTCTTTCCCTTGTCTACAAAAAGCAAGCACGTGGTTACGATTTTGTCAGATCTAGAAAGCAAACGGTAGAACACAAACCATTCTCGATCACTCAGTCACAAGTGAATGTTTGATTGCTTTGGAAAAACAACCACTTATAGAAAAAGTCAAGTCCCAGTTGCCTAATGGATAAGGCACTGGCCTCCTAAGCCAGGGATTGTGGCTTTAACGCCCATCTGTATTGTTTGCCTTTCCTCTGTCTCAAAGTAAAGCCATTGGCATGTTATGGTTCCAGATTATAAGTGCTCTTCTGGCTTCTTCACTGGGTACTTGTCCCAGCTTCTGAGCCGGCTCCATCACTGTTACGTACTGTTATGTGACGATGCGCTAATCCCTTGGCAGCAGCAACATAATTGTATGTGAGATGTCACCAAGGGTTTAAAGTAAAGCCATTAGCATGTTTTAGTTCAAGATTAAAAGTGCTCGACTAGGTTCTTCACTGGATACTTGTCCCAATACATATTAAGAGGTATTCAGTTTTTAAAGGGTTTTGTCACTCCATTAAGATTTCCTTCATCTGCATTAGAAATGTCCTGTTAGTGTGCAATTAGAACGACAATACAAGGGAACCTAGTCTTTTCTTAAAAAATCAAGCATGCGGTTAAGATTTTATCCGATTTGGAAAGCAAACGGTACAACACAAACCTTTCTCGCTCACTCATCACATGTGAATGTTTGCTTGCTTTGGAAAGAAAAAACCACGGCGCAGAGCAAGTTTACAGCCCCAGTGGCCTAATGGATAAGGCACTGGCCTCCTAGGCCAGGGATTGTGGGTTCAAGTCCCATCTGGGGTGTTTACCTTTCATCTTTCTTAAAGTTAAGCTGTTGCTGTTTTAGTTCCTGATTAAAAGTGCTCAACTGGCTTCATCCACTGGACTGATGCTTCTTTATATATTAATCAGAGAGAAGTAAATGACTTATTACTCACAGTATCTTGACTGACCGCTATCTTAAACGCTGTCGTGTTTTTGAAAATTGATGGAAAACAGACACGCTTGAGGAATCACTTCATCCCGCGGTGCAATCGGTCAGCACACGGTGGAAAACGGACACGCGTGCAGACATCAGTAAGAGCTCCAGTGGCGCAATCGGTCAGCGCACGGTACTTATAAAGCAGTAACTGTTGAGCAATGCCGAGGTTGTGAGTTTGAGCCTCACCTGGAGCACTCCTTTCTTGCCTTCTTGTGCTTTATTTAGACCTCCAGTGGAATAGCAAACTTACTCATGGCCCATGATCTATAAACATAATTGAAGGGGATACATGGAAGAGGTATACCGTTTTTAAGGGTGAGTCCCATCTGTGGTGTTTGCCTTTTCTCTTTCTTAAATAAAAGCCATTGGCATGTTTTAGTTCCAGATTAAAAGTGCTCAACTTGCTTCTTTACTGGATACTTGTCCCAATATATATTAAGAGGTATTATTAAAGGTTTTGGCCCTCCAATAAGCTTTCCTTCATCTTTATTAGCAGAGTCCTGTAAGTGTGTGATCATAATGAAAAGACAAGGGACCCTCTTTCCCTTGTCTACAAAAAGCAAGCACGTGGTTAAGATTTTGTCAGATCTAGAAAGCAAACGGTAGAACACAAACCATTCTCGATCACTCAGTCACAAGTGAATGTTTGATTGCTTTGGAAAAACAACCACTTATAGAAAAAGTAAAGTCCCAGTTGCCTAATGGATAAGGCACTGGCCTCCTAAGCCAGGGATTGTGGCTTTAACGCCCATCTGTATTGTTTGCCTTTCCTCTGTCTCAAAGTAAAGCCATTGGCATGTTATGGTTCCAGATTATAAGTGCTCTTCTGGCTTCTTCACTGGGTACTTGTCCCAGCTTCTGGGCCGGCTCCATCACTGTTACGTACTGTTATGTGACGATGCGCTAATCCCTTGGCAGCAGCAACATAATTGTATGTGAGATGTCACCAAGGGTTTAAAGTAAAGCCATTAGCATGTTTTAGTTCAAGATTAAAAGTGCTCGACTAGGTTCTTCACTGGATACTTGTCCCAATACATATTAAGAGGTATTCAGTTTTTAAAGGGTTTTGTCACTCCATTAAGATTTCCTTCATCTGCATTAGAAATGTCCTGTTAGTGTGCAATTAGAACGACAATACAAGGGAACCTAGTCTTTTCTTAAAAAAACAAGCATGCGGTTAAGATTTTATCCGATTTGGAAAGCAAACGGTACAACACAAACCTTTCTCGCTCACTCATCACATGTGAATGTTTGCTTGCTTTGGAAAGAAAAAACCACGGCGCAGAGCAAGTTTACAGCCCCAGTGGCCTAATGGATAAGGCACTGGCCTCCTAAGCCAGGGATTGTGGGTTCAAGTCCCATCTGGGGTGTTTACCTTTCTTCTTTCTTAAAGTTAAGCTGTTGCTGTTTTAGTTCCTGATTAAAAGTGCTCAACTGGCTTCATCCACTGGACTGATGCTTCTTTATATATTAATAAGAGAGAAGTAAATGACTTATTACTCACAGTATCTTGACTGACCGCTATCTTAAACGCTGTCGTGTTTTTGAAAATTGATGGAAAACAGACACGCTTGAGGAATCACTTCATCCCGCGGTGCAATCGGTCAGCACACGGTGGAAAACGGACACGCGTGCAGACATCAGTAAGAGCTCCAGTGGCGCAATCGGTCAGCGCACGGTACTTATAAAGCAGTAACTGTTGAGCAATGCCGAGGTTGTGAGTTCGAGCCTCACCTGGAGCACTCCTTTCTTGCCTTCTTGTGCTTTATTTAGACCTCCAGTGGAATAGCAAACTTACTCATGGCCCATGATCTATAAACATAATTGAAGGGGATACATGGAAGAGGTATACCGTTTTTAAGGGTGAGTCCCATCTGTGGTGTTTGCCTTTTCTCTTTCTTAAATAAAAGCCATTGGCATGTTTTAGTTCCAGATTAAAAGTGCTCAACTTGCTTCTTTACTGGATACTTGTCCCAATATATATTAAGAGGTATTTTTAAAGGTTTTGGCCCTCTAATAAGCTTTCCTTCATCTTTATTAGCAGAGTCCTGTAAGTGTGTGATCATAATGAAAAGACAAGGGAACCTCTTTCCCTTGTCTACAAAAAGCAAGCACGTGGTTACGATTTTGTCAGATCTAGAAAGCAAACGGTAGAACACAAACCATTCTCGATCACTCAGTCACAAGTGAATGTTTGATTGCTTTGGAAAAACAACCACTTATAGAAAAAGTCAAGTCCCAGTTGCCTAATGGATAAGGCACTGGCCTCCTAAGCCAGGGATTGTGGCTTTAACGCCCATCTGTATTGTTTGCCTTTCCTCTGTCTCAAAGTAAAGCCATTGGCATGTTATGGTTCCAGATTATAAGTGCTCTTCTGGCTTCTTCACTGGGTACTTGTCCCAGCTTCTGAGCCGGCTCCATCACTGTTACGTACTGTTATGTGACGATGCGCTAATCCCTTGGCAGCAGCAACATAATTGTATGTGAGATGTCACCAAGGGTTTAAAGTAAAGCCATTAGCATGTTTTAGTTCAAGATTAAAAGTGCTCGACTAGGTTCTTCACTGGATACTTGTCCCAATACATATTAAGAGGTATTCAGTTTTTAAAGGGTTTTGTCACTCCATTAAGATTTCCTTCATCTGCATTAGAAATGTCCTGTTAGTGTGCAATTAGAACGACAATACAAGGGAACCTAGTCTTTTCTTAAAAAATCAAGCATGCGGTTAAGATTTTATCCGATTTGGAAAGCAAACGGTACAACACAAACCTTTCTCGCTCACTCATCACATGTGAATGTTTGCTTGCTTTGGAAAGAAAAAACCACGGCGCAGAGCAAGTTTACAGCCCCAGTGGCCTAATGGATAAGGCACTGGCCTTCTAGGCCAGGGATTGTGGGTTCAAGTCCCATCTGGGGTGTTTACCTTTCATCTTTCTTAAAGTTAAGCTGTTGCTGTTTTAGTTCCTGATTAAAAGTGCTCAACTGGCTTCATCCACTGGACTGATGCTTCTTTATATATTAATCAGAGAGAAGTAAATGACTTATTACTCACAGTATCTTGACTGACCGCTATCTTAAACGCTGTCGTGTTTTTGAAAATTGATGGAAAACAGACACGCTTGAGGAATCACTTCATCCCGCGGTGCAATCGGTCAGCACACGGTGGAAAACGGACACGCGTGCAGACATCAGTAAGAGCTCCAGTGGCGCAATCGGTCAGCGCACGGTACTTATAAAGCAGTAACTGTTGAGCAATGCCGAGGTTGTGAGTTCGAGCCTCACCTGGAGCACTCCTTTCTTGCCTTCTTGTGCTTTATTTAGACCTCCAGTGGAATAGCAAACTTACTCATGGCCCATGATCTATAAACATAATTGAAGGGGATACATGGAAGAGGTATACCGTTTTTAAGGGTGAGTCCCATCTGTGGTGTTTGCCTTTTCTCTTTCTTAAATAAAAGCCATTGGCATGTTTTAGTTCCAGATTAAAAGTGCTCAACTTGCTTCTTTACTGGATACTTGTCCCAATATATATTAAGAGGTATTATTAAAGGTTTTGGCCCTCCAATAAGCTTTCCTTCATCTTTATTAGCAGAGTCCTGTAAGTGTGTGATCATAATGAAAAGACAAGGGACCCTCTTTCCCTTGTCTACAAAAAGCAAGCACGTGGTTAAGATTTTGTCAGATCTAGAAAGCAAACGGTAGAACACAAACCATTCTCGATCACTCAGTCACAAGTGAATGTTTGATTGCTTTGGAAAAACAACCACTTATAGAAAAAGTCAAGTCCCAGTTGCCTAATGGATAAGGCACTGGCCTCCTAAGCCAGGGATTGTGGCTTTAACGCCCATCTGTATTGTTTGCCTTTCCTCTGTCTCAAAGTAAAGCCATTGGCATGTTATGGTTCCAGATTATAAGTGCTCTTCTGGCATCTTCACTGGGTACTTGTCCCAGCTTCTGAGCCGGCTCCATCACTGTTACGTACTGTTATGTGACGATGCGCTAATCCCTTGGCAGCAGCAACATAATTGTATGTGAGATGTCACCAAGGGTTTAAAGTAAAGCCATTAGCATGTTTTAGTTCAAGATTAAAAGTGCTCGACTAGGTTCTTCACTGGATACTTGTCCCAATACATATTAAGAGGTATTCAGTTTTTAAAGGGTTTTGTCACTCCATTAAGATTTCCTTCATCTGCATTAGAAATGTCCTGTTAGTGTGCAATTAGAACGACAATACAAGGGAACCTAGTCTTTTCTTAAAAAATCAAGCATGCGGTTAAGATTTTATCCGATTTGGAAAGCAAACGGTACAACACAAACCTTTCTCGCTCACTCATCACATGTGAATGTTTGCTTGCTTTGGAAAGAAAAAACCACGGCGCAGAGCAAGTTTACAGCCCCAGTGGCCTAATGGATAAGGCACTGGCCTCCTAGGCCAGGGATTGTGGGTTCAAGTCCCATCTGGGGTGTTTATCTTTCATCTTTCTTAAAGTTAAGCTGTTGCTGTTTTAGTTCCTGATTAAAAGTGCTCAACTGGCTTCATCCACTGGACTGATGCTTCTTTATATATTAATCAGAGAGAAGTAAATGACTTATTACTCACAGTATCTTGACTGACCGCTATCTTAAACGCTGTCGTGTTTTTGAAAATTGATGGAAAACAGACACGCTTGAGGAATCACTTCATCCCGCGGTGCAATCGGTCAGCACACGGTGGAAAACTGACACGCGTGCAGACATCAGTAAGAGCTCCAGTGGCGCAATCGGTCAGCGCACGGTACTTATAAAGCAGTAACTGTTGAGCAATGCCGAGGTTATGAGTTCGAGCCTCACCTGGAGCACTCCTTTCTTGCCTTCTTGTGCTTTATTTAGACCTCCAGTGGAATAGCAAACTTACTCATGGCCCATGATCTATAAACATAATTGAAGGGGATACATGGAAGAGGTATACCGTTTTTAAGGGTGAGTCCCATCTGTGGTGTTTGCCTTTTCTCTTTCTTAAATAAAAGCCATTGGCATGTTTTAGTTCCAGATTAAAAGTGCTCAACTTGCTTCTTTACTGGATACTTGTCCCAATATATATTAAGAGGTATTTTTAAAGGTTTTGGCCCTCCAATAAGCGTTCCTTCATCTTTATTAGCAGAGTCCTGTAAGTGTGTGATCATAATGAAAAGACAAGGGACCCTCTTTCCCTTGTCTACAAAAAGCAAGCACGTGGTTAAGATTTTGTCAGATCTAGAAAGCAAACGGTAGAACACAAACCATTCTTGATCACTCAGTCACAAGTGAATGTTTGATTGCTTTGGAAAAACAACCACTTATAGAAAAAGTCAAGTCCCAGTTGCCTAATGGATAAGGCACTGGCCTCCTAAGCCAGGGATTGTGGCTTTAACGCCCATCTGTATTGTTTGCCTTTCCTCTGTCTCAAAGTAAAGCCATTGGCATGTTATGGTTCCAGATTATAAGTGCTCTTCTGGCTTCTTCACTGGGTACTTGTCCCAGCTTCTGAGCCGGCTCCATCACTGTTACGTACTGTTATGTGACGATGCGCTAATCCCTTGGCAGCAGCAACATAATTGTATGTGAGATGTCACCAAGGGTTTAAAGTAAAGCCATTAGCATGTTTTAGTTCAAGATTAAAAGTGCTCGACTAGGTTCTTCACTGGATACTTGTCCCAATACATATTAAGAGGTATTCAGTTTTTAAAGGGTTTTGTCACTCCATTAAGATTTCCTTCATCTGCATTAGAAATGTCCTGTTAGTGTGCAATTAGAACGACAATACAAGGGAACCTAGTCTTTTCTTAAAAAATCAAGCATGCGGTTAAGATTTTATCCGATTTGGAAAGCAAACGGTACAACACAAACCTTTCTCGCTCACTCATCACATGTGAATGTTTGCTTGCTTTGGAAAGAAAAAACCACGGCGCAGAGCAAGTTTACAGCCCCAGTGGCCTAATGGATAAGGCACTGGCCTCCTAGGCCAGGGATTGTGGGTTCAAGTCCCATCTGGGGTGTTTATCTTTCATCTTTCTTAAAGTTAAGCTGTTGCTGTTTTAGTTCCTGATTAAAAGTGCTCAACTGGCTTCATCCACTGGACTGATGCTTCTTTATATATTAATCAGAGAGAAGTAAATGACTTATTACTCACAGTATCTTGACTGACCGCTATCTTAAACGCTGTCGTGTTTTTGAAAATTGATGGAAAACAGACACGCTTGAGGAATCACTTCATCCCGCGGTGCAATCGGTCAGCACACGGTGGAAAACGGACACGCGTGCAGACATCAGTAAGAGCTCCAGTGGCGCAATCGGTCAGCGCACGGTACTTATAAAGCAGTAACTGTTGAGCAATGCCGAGGTTGTGAGTTCGAGCCTCACCTGGAGCACTCCTTTCTTGCCTTCTTGTGCTTTATTTAGACCTCCAGTGGAATAGCAAACTTACTCATGGCCCATGATCTATAAACATAATTGAAGGGGATACATGGAAGAGGTATACCGTTTTTAAGGGTGAGTCCCATCTGTGGTGTTTGCCTTTTCTCTTTCTTAAATAAAAGCCATTGGCATGTTTTAGTTCCAGATTAAAAGTGCTCAACTTGCTTCTTTACTGGATACTTGTCCCAATATATATTAAGAGGTATTTTTAAAGGTTTTGGCCCTCCAATAAGCTTTCCTTCATCTTTATTAGCAGAGTCCTGTAAGTGTGTGATCATAATGAAAAGACAAGGGACCCTCTTTCCTTTGTCTACAAAAAGCAAGCACGTAGTTAAGATTTTGTCAGATCTAGAAAGCAAACGGTAGAACACAAACCATTCTCGATCACTCAGTCACAAGTGAATGTTTGATTGCTTTGGAAAAACAACCACTTATAGAAAAAGTCAAGTCCCAGTTGCCTAATGGATAAGGCACTGGCCTCCTAAGCCAGGGATTGTGGCTTTAACGCCCATCTGTATTGTTTGCCTTTCCTCTGTCTCAAAGTAAAGCCATTGGCATGTTATGGTTCCAGATTATAAGTGCTCTTCTGGCTTCTTCACTGGGTACTTGTCCCAGCTTCTGAGCCGGCTCCATCACTGTTACGTACTGTTATGTGACGATGCGCTAATCCCTTGGCAGCAGCAACATAATTGTATGTGAGATGTCACCAAGGGTTTAAAGTAAAGCCATTAGCATGTTTTAGTTCAAGATTAAAAGTGCTCGACTAGGTTCTTCACTGGATACTTGTCCCAATACATATTAAGAGGTATTCAGTTTTTAAAGGGTTTTGTCACTCCATTAAGATTTCCTTCATCTGCATTAGAAATGTCCTGTTAGTGTGCAATTAGAACGACAATACAAGGGAACCTAGTCTTTTCTTAAAAAATCAAGCATGCGGTTAAGATTTTATCCGATTTGGAATGCAAACGGTACAACACAAACCTTTCTCGCTCACTCATCACATGTGAATGTTTGCTTGCTTTGGAAAGAAAAAACCACGGCGCAGAGGAAGTTTACAGCCCCAGTGGCCTAATGGATAAGGCACTGGCCTCCTAGGCCAGGGATTGTGGGTTCAAGTCCCATCTGGGGTGTTTACCTTTCATCTTTCTTAAAGTTAAGCTGTTGCTGTTTTAGTTCCTGATTAAAAGTGCTCAACTGGCTTCATCCACTGGACTGATGCTTCTTTATATATTAATAAGAGAGAAGTAAATGACTTATTACTCACAGTATCTTGACTGACCGCTATCTTAAACGCTGTCGTGTTTTTGAAAATTGATGGAAAACAGACACGCTTGAGGAATCACTTCATCCCGCGGTGCAATCGGTCAGCACACGGTGGAAAACGGACACGCGTGCAGACATCAGTAAGAGCTCCAGTGGCGCAATCGGTCAGCGCACGGTACTTATAAAGCAGTAACTGTTGAGCAATGCCGAGGTTGTGAGTTCGAGCCTCACCTGGAGCACTCCTTTCTTGCCTTCTTGTGCTTTATTTAGACCTCCAGTGGAATAGCAAACTTACTCATGGCCCATGATCTATAAACATAATTGAAGGGGATACATGGAAGAGGTATACCGTTTTTAAGGGTGAGTCCCATCTGTGGTGTTTGCCTTTTCTCTTTCTTAAATAAAAGCCATTGGCATGTTTTAGTTCCAGATTAAAAGTGCTCAACTTGCTTCTTTACTGGATACTTGTCCCAATATATATTAAGAGGTATTTTTAAAGGTTTTGGCCCTCTAATAAGCTTTCCTTCATCTTTATTAGCAGAGTCCTGTAAGTGTGTGATCATAATGAAAAGACAAGGGAACCTCTTTCCCTTGTCTACAAAAAGCAAGCACGTGGTTACGATTTTGTCAGATCTAGAAAGCAAACGGTAGAACACAAACCATTCTCGATCACTCAGTCACAAGTGAATGTTTGATTGCTTTGGAAAAACAACCACTTATAGAAAAAGTCAAGTCCCAGTTGCCTAATGGATAAGGCACTGGCCTCCTAAGCCAGGGATTGTGGCTTTAACGCCCATCTGTATTGTTTGCCTTTCCTCTGTCTCAAAGTAAAGCCATTGGCATGTTATGGTTCCAGATTATAAGTGCTCTTCTGGCTTCTTCACTGGGTACTTGTCCCAGCTTCTGAGCCGGCTCCATCACTGTTACGTACTGTTATGTGACGATGCGCTAATCCCTTGGCAGCAGCAACATAATTGTATGTGAGATGTCACCAAGGGTTTAAAGTAAAGCCATTAGCATGTTTTAGTTCAAGATTAAAAGTGCTCGACTAGGTTCTTCACTGGATACTTGTCCCAATACATATTAAGAGGTATTCAGTTTTTAAAGGGTTTTGTCACTCCATTAAGATTTCCTTCATCTGCATTAGAAATGTCCTGTTAGTGTGCAATTAGAACGACAATACAAGGGAACCTAGTCTTTTCTTAAAAAATCAAGCATGCGGTTAAGATTTTATCCGATTTGGAAAGCAAACGGTACAACACAAACCTTTCTCGCTCACTCATCACATGTGAATGTTTGCTTGCTTTGGAAAGAAAAAACCACGGCGCAGAGCAAGTTTACAGCCCCAGTGGCCTAATGGATAAGGCACTGGCCTCCTAGGCCAGGGATTGTGGGTTCAAGTCCCATCTGGGGTGTTTACCTTTCATCTTTCTTAAAGTTAAGCTGTTGCTGTTTTAGTTCCTGATTAAAAGTGCTCAACTGGCTTCATCCACTGGACTGATGCTTCTTTATATATTAATAAGAGAGAAGTAAATGACTTATTACTCACAGTATCTTGACTGACCGCTATCTTAAACGCTGTCGTGTTTTTGAAAATTGATGGAAAACAGACACGCTTGAGGAATCACTTCATCCCGCGGTGCAATCGGTCAGCACACGGTGGAAAACTGACACGCGTGCAGACATCAGTAAGAGCTCCAGTGGCGCAATCGGTCAGTTCACGGTACTCATAAAGCAGTAACTGTTGAGCAATGCCGAGGTTGTGAGTTCGAGCCTCACCTGGAGCACTCCTTTCTTGCCTTCTTGTGCTTTATTTAGACCTCCAGTGGAATAGCAAACTTACTCATGGCCCATGATCTATAAACATAATTGAAGGGGATACATGGAAGAGGTATACCGTTTTTAAGGGTGAGTCCCATCTGTGGTGTTTGCCTTTTCTCTTTCTTAAATAAAAGCCATTGGCATGTTTTAGTTCCAGATTAAAAGTGCTCAACTTGCTTCTTTACTGGATACTTGTCCCAATATATATTAAGAGGTATTTTTAAAGGTTTTGGCCCTCCAATAAGCTTTCCTTCATCTTTATTAGCAGAGTCCTGTAAGTGTGTGATCATAATGAAAAGACAAGGGACCCTCTTTCCCTTGTCTACAAAAAGCAAGCACGTGGTTAAGATTTTGTCAGATCTAGAAAGCAAACGGTAGAACACAAACCATTCTCGATCACTCAGTCACAAGTGAATGTTTGATTGCTTTGGAAAAACAACCACTTATAGAAAAAGTAAAGTCCCAGTTGCCTAATGGATAAGGCACTGGCCTCCTAAGCCAGGGATTGTGGCTTTAACGCCCATCTGTATTGTTTGCCTTTCCTCTGTCTCAAAGTAAAGCCATTGGCATGTTATGGTTCCAGATTATAGGTGCTCTTCTGGCTTCTTCACTGGGTACTTGTCCCAGCTTCTGGGCCGGCTCCATCACTGTTACGTACTGTTATGTGACGATGCGCTAATCCCTTGGCAGCAGCAACATAATTGTATGTGAGATGTCACCAAGGGTTTAAAGTAAAGCCATTAGCATGTTTTAGTTCAAGATTAAAAGTGCTCGACTAGGTTCTTCACTGGATACTTGTCCCAATACATATTAAGAGGTATTCAGTTTTTAAAGGGTTTTGTCACTCCATTAAGATTTCCTTCATCTGCATTAGAAATGTCCTGTTAGTGTGCAATTAGAACGACAATACAAGGGAACCTAGTCTTTTCTTAAAAAAACAAGCATGCGGTTAAGATTTTATCCGATTTGGAAAGCAAACGGTACAACACAAACCTTTCTCGCTCACTCATCACATGTGAATGTTTGCTTGCTTTGGAAAGAAAAAACCACGGCGCAGAGCAAGTTTACAGCCCCAGTGGCCTAATGGATAAGGCACTGGCCTCCTAAGCCAGGGATTGTGGGTTCAAGTCCCATCTGGGGTGTTTACCTTTCTTCTTTTTTAAAGTTAAGCTGTTGCTGTTTTAGTTCCTGATTAAAAGTGCTCAACTGGCTTCATCCACTGGACTGATGCTTCTTTATATATTAATAAGAGAGAAGTAAATGACTTATTACTCACAGTATCTTGACTGACCGCTATCTTAAACGCTGTCGTGTTTTTGAAAATTGATGGAAAACAGACACGCTTGAGGAATCACTTCATCCCGCGGTGCAATCGGTCAGCACACGGTGGAAAACGGACACGCGTGCAGACATCAGTAAGAGCTCCAGTGGCGCAATCGGTCAGCGCACGGTACTTATAAAGCAGTAACTGTTGAGCAATGCCGAGGTTGTGAGTTCGAGCCTCACCTGGAGCACTCCTTTCTTGCCTTCTTGTGCTTTATTTAGACCTCCAGTGGAATAGCAAACTTACTCATGGCCCATGATCTATAAACATAATTGAAGGGGATACATGGAAGAGGTATACCGTTTTTAAGGGTGAGTCCCATCTGTGGTGTTTGCCTTTTCTCTTTCTTAAATAAAAGCCATTGGCATGTTTTAGTTCCAGATTAAAAGTGCTCAACTTGCTTCTTTACTGGATACTTGTCCCAATATATATTAAGAGGTATTTTTAAAGGTTTTGGCCCTCTAATAAGCTTTCCTTCATCTTTATTAGCAGAGTCCTGTAAGTGTGTGATCATAATGAAAAGACAAGGGAACCTCTTTCCCTTGTCTACAAAAAGCAAGCACGTGGTTACGATTTTGTCAGATCTAGAAAGCAAACGGTAGAACACAAACCATTCTCGATCACTCAGTCACAAGTGAATGTTTGATTGCTTTGGAAAAACAACCACTTATAGAAAAAGTCAAGTCCCAGTTGCCTAATGGATAAGGCACTGGCCTCCTAAGCCAGGGATTGTGGCTTTAACGCCCATCTGTATTGTTTGCCTTTCCTCTGTCTCAAAGTAAAGCCATTGGCATGTTATGGTTCCAGATTATAAGTGCTCTTCTGGCTTCTTCACTGGGTACTTGTCCCAGCTTCTGAGCCGGCTCCATCACTGTTACGTACTGTTATGTGACGATGCGCTAATCCCTTGGCAGCAGCAACATAATTGTATGTGAGATGTCACCAAGGGTTTAAAGTAAAGCCATTAGCATGTTTTAGTTCAAGATTAAAAGTGCTCGACTAGGTTCTTCACTGGATACTTGTCCCAATACATATTAAGAGGTATTCAGTTTTTAAAGGGTTTTGTCACTCCATTAAGATTTCCTTCATCTGCATTAGAAATGTCCTGTTAGTGTGCAATTAGAACGACAATACAAGGGAACCTAGTCTTTTCTTAAAAAATCAAGCATGCGGTTAAGATTTTATCCGATTTGGAAAGCAAACGGTACAACACAAACCTTTCTCGCTCACTCATCACATGTGAATGTTTGCTTGCTTTGGAAAGAAAAAACCACGGCGCAGAGCAAGTTTACAGCCCCAGTGGCCTAATGGATAAGGCACTGGCCTCCTAGGCCAGGGATTGTGGGTTCAAGTCCCATCTGGGGTGTTTACCTTTCATCTTTCTTAAAGTTAAGCTGTTGCTGTTTTAGTTCCTGATTAAAAGTGCTCAACTGGCTTCATCCACTGGACTGATGCTTCTTTATATATTAATAAGAGAGAAGTAAATGACTTATTACTCACAGTATCTTGACTGACCGCTATCTTAAACGCTGTCGTGTTTTTGAAAATTGATGGAAAACAGACACGCTTGAGGAATCACTTCATCCCGCGGTGCAATCGGTCAGCACACGGTGGAAAACTGACACGCGTGCAGACATCAGTAAGAGCTCCAGTGGCGCAATCGGTCAGTTCACGGTACTCATAAAGCAGTAACTGTTGAGCAATGCCGAGGTTGTGAGTTCGAGCCTCACCTGGAGCACTCCTTTCTTGCCTTCTTGTGCTTTATTTAGACCTCCAGTGGAATAGCAAACTTACTCATGGCCCATGATCTATAAACATAATTGAAGGGGATACATGGAAGAGGTATACCGTTTTTAAGGGTGAGTCCCATCTGTGGTGTTTGCCTTTTCTCTTTCTTAAATAAAAGCCATTGGCATGTTTTAGTTCCAGATTAAAAGTGCTCAACTTGCTTCTTTACTGGATACTTGTCCCAATATATATTAAGAGGTATTTTTAAAGGTTTTGGCCCTCCAATAAGCTTTCCTTCATCTTTATTAGCAGAGTCCTGTAAGTGTGTGATCATAATGAAAAGACAAGGGACCCTCTTTCCCTTGTCTACAAAAAGCAAGCACGTGGTTAAGATTTTGTCAGATCTAGAAAGCAAACGGTAGAACACAAACCATTCTCGATCACTCAGTCACAAGTGAATGTTTGATTGCTTTGGAAAAACAACCACTTATAGAAAAAGTAAAGTCCCAGTTGCCTAATGGATAAGGCACTGGCCTCCTAAGCCAGGGATTGTGGCTTTAACGCCCATCTGTATTGTTTGCCTTTCCTCTGTCTCAAAGTAAAGCCATTGGCATGTTATGGTTCCAGATTATAGGTGCTCTTCTGGCTTCTTCACTGGGTACTTGTCCCAGCTTCTGGGCCGGCTCCATCACTGTTACGTACTGTTATGTGACGATGCGCTAATCCCTTGGCAGCAGCAACATAATTGTATGTGAGATGTCACCAAGGGTTTAAAGTAAAGCCATTAGCATGTTTTAGTTCAAGATTAAAAGTGCTCGACTAGGTTCTTCACTGGATACTTGTCCCAATACATATTAAGAGGTATTCAGTTTTTAAAGGGTTTTGTCACTCCATTAAGATTTCCTTCATCTGCATTAGAAATGTCCTGTTAGTGTGCAATTAGAACGACAATACAAGGGAACCTAGTCTTTTCTTAAAAAAACAAGCATGCGGTTAAGATTTTATCCGATTTGGAAAGCAAACGGTACAACACAAACCTTTCTCGCTCACTCATCACATGTGAATGTTTGCTTGCTTTGGAAAGAAAAAACCACGGCGCAGAGGAAGTTTACAGCCACAGTGGCCTAATGGATAAGGCACTGGCCTCCTAGGCCAGGGATTGTGGGTTCAAGTCCCATCTGGGGTGTTTACCTTTCATCTTTCTTAAAGTTAAGCTGTTGCTGTTTTAGTTCCTGATTAAAAGTGCTCAACTGGCTTCATCCACTGGACTGATGCTTCTTTATATATTAATCAGAGAGAAGTAAATGACTTATTACTCACAGTATCTTGACTGACCGCTATCTTAAACGCTGTCGTGTTTTTGAAAATTGATGGAAAACAGAAACGCTTGAGGAATCACTTCATCCCGCGGTGCAATCGGTCAGCACACGGTGGAAAACTGACACGCGTGCAGACATCAGTAAGAGCTCCAGTGGCGCAATCGGTCAGTTCACGGTACTTATAAAGCAGTAACTGTTGAGCAATGCCGAGGTTGTGAGTTCGAGCCTCACCTGGAGCACTCCTTTCTTGCCTTCTTGTGCTTTATTTAGACCTCCAGTGGAATAGCAAACTTACTCATGGCCCATGATCTATAAACATAATTGAAGGGGATACATGGAAGAGGTATACCGTTTTTAAGGGTGAGTCCCATCTGTGGTGTTTGCCTTTTCTCTTTCTTAAATAAAAGCCATTGGCATGTTTTAGTTCCAGATTAAAAGTGCTCAACTTGCTTCTTTACTGGATACTTGTCCCAATATATATTAAGAGGTATTTTTAAAGGTTTTGGCCCTCCAATAAGCTTTCCTTCATCTTTATTAGCAGAGTCCTGTAAGTGTGTGATCATAATGAAAAGACAAGGGACCCTCTTTCCCTTGTCTACAAAAAGCAAGCACGTGGTTAAGATTTTGTCAGATCTAGAAAGCAAACGGTAGAACACAAACCATTCTCGATCACTCAGTCACAAGTGAATGTTTGATTGCTTTGGAAAAACAACCACTTATAGAAAAAGTAAAGTCCCAGTTGCCTAATGGATAAGGCACTGGCCTCCTAAGCCAGGGATTGTGGCTTTAACGCCCATCTGTATTGTTTGCCTTTCCTCTGTCTCAAAGTAAAGCCATTGGCATGTTATGGTTCCAGATTATAGGTGCTCTTCTGGCTTCTTCACTGGGTACTTGTCCCAGCTTCTGGGCCGGCTCCATCACTGTTACGTACTGTTATGTGACGATGCGCTAATCCCTTGGCAGCAGCAACATAATTGTATGTGAGATGTCACCAAGGGTTTAAAGTAAAGCCATTAGCATGTTTTAGTTCAAGATTAAAAGTGCTCGACTAGGTTCTTCACTGGATACTTGTCCCAATACATATTAAGAGGTATTCAGTTTTTAAAGGGTTTTGTCACTCCATTAAGATTTCCTTCATCTGCATTAGAAATGTCCTGTTAGTGTGCAATTAGAACGACAATACAAGGGAACCTAGTCTTTTCTTAAAAAAACAAGCATGCGGTTAAGATTTTATCCGATTTGGAAAGCAAACGGTACAACACAAACCTTTCTCGCTCACTCATCACATGTGAATGTTTGCTTGCTTTGGAAAGAAAAAACCACGGCGCAGAGCAAGTTTACAGCCCCAGTGGCCTAATGGATAAGGCACTGGCCTCCTAAGCCAGGGATTGTGGGTTCAAGTCCCATCTGGGGTGTTTACCTTTCTTCTTTCTTAAAGTTAAGCTGTTGCTGTTTTAGTTCCTGATTAAAAGTGCTCAACTGGCTTCATCCACTGGACTGATGCTTCTTTATATATTAATAAGAGAGAAGTAAATGACTTATTACTCACAGTATCTTGACTGACCGCTATCTTAAACGCTGTCGTGTTTTTGAAAATTGATGGAAAACAGACACGCTTGAGGAATCACTTCATCCCGCGGTGCAATCGGTCAGCACACGGTGGAAAACGGACACGCGTGCAGACATCAGTAAGAGCTCCAGTGGCGCAATCGGTCAGCGCACGGTACTTATAAAGCAGTAACTGTTGAGCAATGCCGAGGTTGTGAGTTCGAGCCTCACCTGGAGCACTCCTTTCTTGCCTTCTTGTGCTTTATTTAGACCTCCAGTGGAATAGCAAACTTACTCATGGCCCATGATCTATAAACATAATTGAAGGGGATACATGGAAGAGGTATACCGTTTTTAAGGGTGAGTCCCATCTGTGGTGTTTGCCTTTTCTCTTTCTTAAATAAAAGCCATTGGCATGTTTTAGTTCCAGATTAAAAGTGCTCAACTTGCTTCTTTACTGGATACTTGTCCCAATATATATTAAGAGGTATTTTTAAAGGTTTTGGCCCTCTAATAAGCTTTCCTTCATCTTTATTAGCAGAGTCCTGTAAGTGTGTGATCATAATGAAAAGACAAGGGAACCTCTTTCCCTTGTCTACAAAAAGCAAGCACGTGGTTACGATTTTGTCAGATCTAGAAAGCAAACGGTAGAACACAAACCATTCTCGATCACTCAGTCACAAGTGAATGTTTGATTGCTTTGGAAAAACAACCACTTATAGAAAAAGTCAAGTCCCAGTTGCCTAATGGATAAGGCACTGGCCTCCTAAGCCAGGGATTGTGGCTTTAACGCCCATCTGTATTGTTTGCCTTTCCTCTGTCTCAAAGTAAAGCCATTGGCATGTTATGGTTCCAGATTATAAGTGCTCTTCTGGCTTCTTCACTGGGTACTTGTCCCAGCTTCTGAGCCGGCTCCATCACTGTTACGTACTGTTATGTGACGATGCGCTAATCCCTTGGCAGCAGCAACATAATTGTATGTGAGATGTCACCAAGGGTTTAAAGTAAAGCCATTAGCATGTTTTAGTTCAAGATTAAAAGTGCTCGACTAGGTTCTTCACTGGATACTTGTCCCAATACATATTAAGAGGTATTCAGTTTTTAAAGGGTTTTGTCACTCCATTAAGATTTCCTTCATCTGCATTAGAAATGTCCTGTTAGTGTGCAATTAGAACGACAATACAAGGGAACCTAGTCTTTTCTTAAAAAATCAAGCATGCGGTTAAGATTTTATCCGATTTGGAAAGCAAACGGTACAACACAAACCTTTCTCGCTCACTCATCACATGTGAATGTTTGCTTGCTTTGGAAAGAAAAAACCACGGCGCAGAGCAAGTTTACAGCCCCAGTGGCCTAATGGATAAGGCACTGGCCTCCTAGGCCAGGGATTGTGGGTTCAAGTCCCATCTGGGGTGTTTACCTTTCATCTTTCTTAAAGTTAAGCTGTTGCTGTTTTAGTTCCTGATTAAAAGTGCTCAACTGGCTTCATCCACTGGACTGATGCTTCTTTATATATTAATAAGAGAGAAGTAAATGACTTATTACTCACAGTATCTTGACTGACCGCTATCTTAAACGCTGTCGTGTTTTTGAAAATTGATGGAAAACAGACACGCTTGAGGAATCACTTCATCCCGCGGTGCAATCGGTCAGCACACGGTGGAAAACTGACACGCGTGCAGACATCAGTAAGAGCTCCAGTGGCGCAATCGGTCAGTTCACGGTACTTATAAAGCAGTAACTGTTGAGCAATGCCGAGGTTGTGAGTTCGAGCCTCACCTAGAGCACTCCTTTCTTGCCTTCTTGTGCTTTATTTAGACCTCCAGTGGAATAGCAAACTTACTCATGGCCCATGATCTATAAACATAATTGAAGGGGATACATGGAAGAGGTATACCGTTTTTAAGGGTGAGTCCCATCTGTGGTGTTTGCCTTTTCTCTTTCTTAAATAAAAGCCATTGGCATGTTTTAGTTCCAGATTAAAAGTGCTCAACTTGCTTCTTTACTGGATACTTGTCCCAATATATATTAAGAGGTATTTTTAAAGGTTTTGGCCCTCCAATAAGCTTTCCTTCATCTTTATTAGCAGAGTCCTGTAAGTGTGTGATCATAATGAAAAGACAAGGGACCCTCTTTCCCTTGTCTACAAAAAGCAAGCACGTGGTTAAGATTTTGTCAGATCTAGAAAGCAAACGGTAGAACACAAACCATTCTCGATCACTCAGTCACAAGTGAATGTTTGATTGCTTTGGAAAAACAACCACTTATAGAAAAAGTAAAGTCCCAGTTGCCTAATGGATAAGGCACTGGCCTCCTAAGCCAGGGATTGTGGCTTTAACGCCCATCTGTATTGTTTGCCTTTCCTCTGTCTCAAAGTAAAGCCATTGGCATGTTATGGTTCCAGATTATAGGTGCTCTTCTGGCTTCTTCACTGGGTACTTGTCCCAGCTTCTGGGCCGGCTCCATCACTGTTACGTACTGTTATGTGACGATGCGCTAATCCCTTGGCAGCAGCAACATAATTGTATGTGAGATGTCACCAAGGGTTTAAAGTAAAGCCATTAGCATGTTTTAGTTCAAGATTAAAAGTGCTCGACTAGGTTCTTCACTGGATACTTGTCCCAATACATATTAAGAGGTATTCAGTTTTTAAAGGGTTTTGTCACTCCATTAAGATTTCCTTCATCTGCATTAGAAATGTCCTGTTAGTGTGCAATTAGAACGACAATACAAGGGAACCTAGTCTTTTCTTAAAAAAACAAGCATGCGGTTAAGATTTTATCCGATTTGGAAAGCAAACGGTACAACACAAACCTTTCTCGCTCACTCATCACATGTGAATGTTTGCTTGCTTTGGAAAGAAAAAACCACGGCGCAGAGCAAGTTTACAGCCCCAGTGGCCTAATGGATAAGGCACTGGCCTCCTAAGCCAGGGATTGTGGGTTCAAGTCCCATCTGGGGTGTTTACCTTTCTTCTTTCTTAAAGTTAAGCTGTTGCTGTTTTAGTTCCTGATTAAAAGTGCTCAACTGGCTTCATCCACTGGACTGATGCTTCTTTATATATTAATAAGAGAGAAGTAAATGACTTATTACTCACAGTATCTTGACTGACCGCTATCTTAAACGCTGTCGTGTTTTTGAAAATTGATGGAAAACAGACACGCTTGAGGAATCACTTCATCCCGCGGTGCAATCGGTCAGCACACGGTGGAAAACGGACACGCGTGCAGACATCAGTAAGAGCTCCAGTGGCGCAATCGGTCAGCGCACGGTACTTATAAAGCAGTAACTGTTGAGCAATGCCGAGGTTGTGAGTTCGAGCCTCACCTGGAGCACTCCTTTCTTGCCTTCTTGTGCTTTATTTAGACCTCCAGTGGAATAGCAAACTTACTCATGGCCCATGATCTATAAACATAATTGAAGGGGATACATGGAAGAGGTATACCGTTTTTAAGGGTGAGTCCCATCTGTGGTGTTTGCCTTTTCTCTTTCTTAAATAAAAGCCATTGGCATGTTTTAGTTCCAGATTAAAAGTGCTCAACTTGCTTCTTTACTGGATACTTGTCCCAATATATATTAAGAGGTATTTTTAAAGGTTTTGGCCCTCTAATAAGCTTTCCTTCATCTTTATTAGCAGAGTCCTGTAAGTGTGTGATCATAATGAAAAGACAAGGGACCCTCTTTCCCTTGTCTACAAAAAGCAAGCACGTGGTTAAGATTTTGTCAGATCTAGAAAGCAAACGGTAGAACACAAACCATTCTCGATCACTCAGTCACAAGTGAATGTTTGATTGCTTTGGAAAAACAACCACTTATAGAAAAAGTAAAGTCCCAGTTGCCTAATGGATAAGGCACTGGCCTCCTAAGCCAGGGATTGTGGCTTTAACGCCCATCTGTATTGTTTGCCTTTCCTCTGTCTCAAAGTAAAGCCATTGGCATGTTATGGTTCCAGATTATAGGTGCTCTTCTGGCTTCTTCACTGGGTACTTGTCCCAGCTTCTGGGCCGGCTCCATCACTGTTACGTACTGTTATGTGACGATGCGCTAATCCCTTGGCAGCAGCAACATAATTGTATGTGAGATGTCACCAAGGGTTTAAAGTAAAGCCATTAGCATGTTTTAGTTCAAGATTAAAAGTGCTCGACTAGGTTCTTCACTGGATACTTGTCCCAATACATATTAAGAGGTATTCAGTTTTTAAAGGGTTTTGTCACTCCATTAAGATTTCCTTCATCTGCATTAGAAATGTCCTGTTAGTGTGCAATTAGAACGACAATACAAGGGAACCTAGTCTTTTCTTAAAAAAACAAGCATGCGGTTAAGATTTTATCCGATTTGGAAAGCAAACGGTACAACACAAACCTTTCTCGCTCACTCATCACATGTGAATGTTTGCTTGCTTTGGAAAGAAAAAACCACGACGCAGAGCAAGTTTACAGCCCCAGTGGCCTAATGGATAAGGCACTGGCCTCCTAAGCCAGGGATTGTGGGTTCAAGTCCCATCTGGGGTGTTTACCTTTCTTCTTTCTTAAAGTTAAGCTGTTGCTGTTTTAGTTCCTGATTAAAAGTGCTCAACTGGCTTCATCCACTGGACTGATGCTTCTTTATATATTAATAAGAGAGAAGTAAATGACTTATTACTCACAGTATCTTGACTGACCGCTATCTTAAACGCTGTCGTGTTTTTGAAAATTGATGGAAAACAGACACGCTTGAGGAATCACTTCATCCCGCGGTGCAATCGGTCAGCACACGGTGGAAAACGGACACGCGTGCAGACATCAGTAAGAGCTCCAGTGGCGCAATCGGTCAGCGCACGGTACTTATAAAGCAGTAACTGTTGAGCAATGCCGAGGTTGTGAGTTCGAGCCTCACCTGGAGCACTCCTTTCTTGCCTTCTTGTGCTTTATTTAGACCTCCAGTGGAATAGCAAACTTACTCATGGCCCATGATCTATAAACATAATTGAAGGGGATACATGGAAGAGGTATACCGTTTTTAAGGGTGAGTCCCATCTGTGGTGTTTGCCTTTTCTCTTTCTTAAATAAAAGCCATTGGCATGTTTTAGTTCCAGATTAAAAGTGCTCAACTTGCTTCTTTACTGGATACTTGTCCCAATATATATTAAGAGGTATTTTTAAAGGTTTTGGCCCTCTAATAAGCTTTCCTTCATCTTTATTAGCAGAGTCCTGTAAGTGTGTGATCATAATGAAAAGACAAGGGAACCTCTTTCCCTTGTCTACAAAAAGCAAGCACGTGGTTACGATTTTGTCAGATCTAGAAAGCAAACGGTAGAACACAAACCATTCTCGATCACTCAGTCACAAGTGAATGTTTGATTGCTTTGGAAAAACAACCACTTATAGAAAAAGTCAAGTCCCAGTTGCCTAATGGATAAGGCACTGGCCTCCTAAGCCAGGGATTGTGGCTTTAACGCCCATCTGTATTGTTTGCCTTTCCTCTGTCTCAAAGTAAAGCCATTGGCATGTTATGGTTCCAGATTATAAGTGCTCTTCTGGCTTCTTCACTGGGTACTTGTCCCAGCTTCTGAGCCGGCTCCATCACTGTTACGTACTGTTATGTGACGATGCGCTAATCCCTTGGCAGCAGCAACATAATTGTATGTGAGATGTCACCAAGGGTTTAAAGTAAAGCCATTAGCATGTTTTAGTTCAAGATTAAAAGTGCTCGACTAGGTTCTTCACTGGATACTTGTCCCAATACATATTAAGAGGTATTCAGTTTTTAAAGGGTTTTGTCACTCCATTAAGATTTCCTTCATCTGCATTAGAAATGTCCTGTTAGTGTGCAATTAGAACGACAATACAAGGGAACCTAGTCTTTTCTTAAAAAATCAAGCATGCGGTTAAGATTTTATCCGATTTGGAAAGCAAACGGTACAACACAAACCTTTCTCGCTCACTCATCACATGTGAATGTTTGCTTGCTTTGGAAAGAAAAAACCACGGCGCAGAGCAAGTTTACAGCCCCAGTGGCCTAATGGATAAGGCACTGGCCTCCTAGGCCAGGGATTGTGGGTTCAAGTCCCATCTGGGGTGTTTACCTTTCATCTTTCTTAAAGTTAAGCTGTTGCTGTTTTAGTTCCTGATTAAAAGTGCTCAACTGGCTTCATCCACTGGACTGATGCTTCTTTATATATTAATAAGAGAGAAGTAAATGACTTATTACTCACAGTATCTTGACTGACCGCTATCTTAAACGCTGTCGTGTTTTTGAAAATTGATGGAAAACAGACACGCTTGAGGAATCACTTCATCCCGCGGTGCAATCGGTCAGCACACGGTGGAAAACGGACACGCGTGCAGACATCAGTAAGAGCTCCAGTGGCGCAATCGGTCAGCGCACGGTACTTATAAAGCAGTAACTGTTGAGCAATGCCGAGGTTGTGAGTTCGAGCCTCACCTGGAACACTCCTTTCTTGCCTTCTTGTGCTTTATTTAGACCTCCAGTGGAATAGCAAACTTACTCATGGCCCATGATCTATAAACATAATTGAAGGGGATACATGGAAGAGGTATACCGTTTTTAAGGGTGAGTCCCATCTGTGGTGTTTGCCTTTTCTCTTTCTTAAATAAAAGCCATTGGCATGTTTTAGTTCCAGATTAAAAGTGCTCAACTTGCTTCTTTACTGGATACTTGTCCCAATATATATTAAGAGGTATTTTTAAAGGTTTTGGCCCTCTAATAAGCTTTCCTTCATCTTTATTAGCAGAGTCCTGTAAGTGTGTGATCATAATGAAAAGACAAGGGAACCTCTTTCCCTTGTCTACAAAAAGCAAGCACGTGGTTACGATTTTGTCAGATCTAGAAAGCAAACGGTAGAACACAAACCATTCTCGATCACTCAGTCACAAGTGAATGTTTGATTGCTTTGGAAAAACAACCACTTATAGAAAAAGTCAAGTCCCAGTTGCCTAATGGATAAGGCACTGGCCTCCTAAGCCAGGGATTGTGGCTTTAACGCCCATCTGTATTGTTTGCCTTTCCTCTGTCTCAAAGTAAAGCCATTGGCATGTTATGGTTCCAGATTATAAGTGCTCTTCTGGCTTCTTCACTGGGTACTTGTCCCAGCTTCTGAGCCGGCTCCATCACTGTTACGTACTGTTATGTGACGATGCGCTAATCCCTTGGCAGCAGCAACATAATTGTATGTGAGATGTCACCAAGGGTTTAAAGTAAAGCCATTAGCATGTTTTAGTTCAAGATTAAAAGTGCTCGACTAGGTTCTTCACTGGATACTTGTCCCAATACATATTAAGAGGTATTCAGTTTTTAAAGGGTTTTGTCACTCCATTAAGATTTCCTTCATCTGCATTAGAAATGTCCTGTTAGTGTGCAATTAGAACGACAATACAAGGGAACCTAGTCTTTTCTTAAAAAATCAAGCATGCGGTTAAGATTTTATCCGATTTGGAAAGCAAACGGTACAACACAAACCTTTCTCGCTCACTCATCACATGTGAATGTTTGCTTGCTTTGGAAAGAAAAAACCACGGCGCAGAGCAAGTTTACAGCCCCAGTGGCCTAATGGATAAGGCACTGGCCTCCTAGGCCAGGGATTGTGGGTTCAAGTCCCATCTGGGGTGTTTACCTTTCATCTTTCTTAAAGTTAAGCTGTTGCTGTTTTAGTTCCTGATTAAAAGTGCTCAACTGGCTTCATCCACTGGACTGATGCTTCTTTATATATTAATAAGAGAGAAGTAAATGACTTATTACTCACAGTATCTTGACTGACCGCTATCTTAAACGCTGTCGTGTTTTTGAAAATTGATGGAAAACAGACACGCTTGAGGAATCACTTCATCCCGCGGTGCAATCGGTCAGCACACGGTGGAAAACGGACACGCGTGCAGACATCAGTAAGAGCTCCAGTGGCGCAATCGGTCAGCGCACGGTACTTATAAAGCAGTAACTGTTGAGCAATGCCGAGGTTGTGAGTTCGAGCCTCACCTGGAGCACTCTTTTCTTGCCTTCTTGTGCTTTATTTAGACCTCCAGTGGAATAGCAAACTTACTCATGGCCCATGATCTATAAACATAATTGAAGGGGATACATGGAAGAGGTATACCGTTTTTAAGGGTGAGTCCCATCTGTGGTGTTTGCCTTTTCTCTTTCTTAAATAAAAGCCATTGGCATGTTTTAGTTCCAGATTAAAAGTGCTCAACTTGCTTCTTTACTGGATACTTGTCCCAATATATATTAAGAGGTATTTTTAAAGGTTTTGGCCCTCCAATAAGCTTTCCTTCATCTTTATTAGCAGAGTCCTGTAAGTGTGTGATCATAATGAAAAGACAAGGGACCCTCTTTCCTTTGTCTACAAAAAGCAAGCACGTGGTTAAGATTTTGTCAGATCTAGAAAGCAAACGGTAGAACACAAACCATTCTCGATCACTCAGTCACAAGTGAATGTTTGATTGCTTTGGAAAAACAACCACTTATAGAAAAAGTCAAGTCCCAGTTGCCTAATGGATAAGGCACTGGCCTCCTAAGCCAGGGATTGTGACTTTAACGCCCATCTGTATTGTTTGCCTTTCCTCTGTCTCAAAGTAAAGCCATTGGCATGTTATGGTTCCAGATTATAAGTGCTCTTCTGGCTTCTTCACTGGGTACTTGTCCCAGCTTCTGAGCCGGCTCCATCACTGTTACGTACTGTTATGTGACGATGCGCTAATCCCTTGGCAGCAGCAACATAATTGTATGTGAGATGTCACCAAGGGTTTAAAGTAAAGCCATTAGCATGTTTTAGTTCAAGATTAAAAGTGCTCGACTAGGTTCTTCACTGGATACTTGTCCCAATACATATTAAGAGGTATTCAGTTTTTAAAGGGTTTTGTCACTCCATTAAGATTTCCTTCATCTGCATTAGAAATGTCCTGTTAGTGTGCAATTAGAACGACAATACAAGGGAACCTAGTCTTTTCTTAAAAAATCAAGCATGCGGTTAAGATTTTATCCGATTTGGAAAGCAAACGGTACAACACAAACCTTTCTCGCTCACTCATCACATGTGAATGTTTGCTTGCTTTGGAAAGAAAAAACCACGGCGCAGAGCAAGTTTACAGCCCCAGTGGCCTAATGGATAAGGCACTGGCCTTCTAGGCCAGGGATTGTGGGTTCAAGTCCCATCTGGGGTGTTTACCTTTCATCTTTCTTAAAGTTAAGCTGTTGCTGTTTTAGTTCCTGATTAAAAGTGCTCAACTGGCTTCATCCACTGGACTGATGCTTCTTTATATATTAATCAGAGAGAAGTAAATGACTTATTACTCACAGTATCTTGACTGACCGCTATCTTAAACGCTGTCGTGTTTTTGAAAATTGATGGAAAACAGACACGCTTGAGGAATCACTTCATCCCGCGGTGCAATCGGTCAGCACACGGTGGAAAACGGACACGCGTGCAGACATCAGTAAGAGCTCCAGTGGCGCAATCGGTCAGCGCACGGTACTTATAAAGCAGTAACTGTTGAGCAATGCCGAGGTTGTGAGTTCGAGCCTCACCTGGAGCACTCCTTTCTTGCCTTCTTGTGCTTTATTTAGACCTCCAGTGGAATAGCAAACTTACTCATGGCCCATGATCTATAAACATAATTGAAGGGGATACATGGAAGAGGTATACCGTTTTTAAGGGTGAGTCCCATCTGTGGTGTTTGCCTTTTCTCTTTCTTAAATAAAAGCCATTGGCATGTTTTAGTTCCAGATTAAAAGTGCTCAACTTGCTTCTTTACTGGATACTTGTCCCAATATATATTAAGAGGTATTATTAAAGGTTTTGGCCCTCCAATAAGCTTTCCTTCATCTTTATTAGCAGAGTCCTGTAAGTGTGTGATCATAATGAAAAGACAAGGGACCCTCTTTCCCTTGTCTACAAAAAGCAAGCACGTGGTTAAGATTTTGTCAGATCTAGAAAGCAAACGGTAGAACACAAACCATTCTCGATCACTCAGTCACAAGTGAATGTTTGATTGCTTTGGAAAAACAACCACTTATAGAAAAAGTAAAGTCCCAGTTGCCTAATGGATAAGGCACTGGCCTCCTAAGCCAGGGATTGTGGCTTTAACGCCCATCTGTATTGTTTGCCTTTCCTCTGTCTCAAAGTAAAGCCATTGGCATGTTATGGTTCCAGATTATAAGTGCTCTTCTGGCTTCTTCACTGGGTACTTGTCTCTGCTTCTGAGCCGGCTCCATCACTGTTACGTACTGTTATGTGACAATGCGCTAATCCCTTGGCAGCAGCAACATAATTGTATGTGAGATGTCACCAAGGGTTTAAAGTAAAGCCATTAGCATGTTTTAGTTCAAGATTAAAAGTGCTCGACTAGGTTCTTCACTGGATACTTGTCCCAATACATATTAAGAGGTATTCAGTTTTTAAAGGGTTTTGTCACTCCATTAAGATTTCCATCATCTGCATTAGAAATGTCCTGTTAGTGTGCAATTAGAACGACAATACAAGGGAACCTAGTCTTTTCTTAAAAAAACAAGCATGCGGTTAAGATTTTATCCGATTTGGAAAGCAAACGGTACAACACAAACCTTTCTCGCTCACTCATCACATGTGAATGTTTGCTTGCTTTGGAAAGAAAAAACCACGGCACAGAGCAAGTTTACAGCCCCAGTGGCCTAATGGATAAGGCACTGGCCTCCTAAGCCAGGGATTGTGGGCCCAAGTCCCATCTGGGGTGTTTACCTTTCTTCTTTCTTAAAGTTAAGCTGTTGCTGTTTTAGTTCCTGATTAAAAGTGCTCAACTGGCTTCATCCACTGGACTGATGCTTCTTTATATATTAATAAGAGAGAAGTAAATGACTTATTACTCACAGTATCTTGACTGACCGCTATCTTAAACGCTGTCGTGTTTTTGAAAATTGATGGAAAACAGACACGCTTGAGGAATCACTTCATCCCGCGGTGCAATCGGTCAGCACACGGTGGAAAACGGACACGCGTGCAGACATCAGTAAGAGCTCCAGTGGCGCAATCGGTCAGCGCACGGTACTTATAAAGCAGTAACTGTTGAGCAATGCCGAGGTTGTGAGTTCGAGCCTCACCTGGAGCACTCCTTTCTTGCCTTCTTGTGCTTTATTTAGACCTCCAGTGGAATAGCAAACTTACTCATGGCCCATGATCTATAAACATAATTGAAGGGGATACATGGAAGAGGTATACCGTTTTTAAGGGTGAGTCCCATCTGTGGTGTTTGCCTTTTCTCTTTCTTAAATAAAAGCCATTGGCATGTTTTAGTTCCAGATTAAAAGTGCTCAACTTGCTTCTTTACTGGATACTTGTCCCAATATATATTAAGAGGTATTTTTAAAGGTTTTGGCCCTCCAATAAGCTTTCCTTCATCTTTATTAGCAGAGTCCTGTAAGTGTGTGATCATAATGAAAAGACAAGGGACCCTCTTTCCCTTGTCTACAAAAAGCATGCACGTGGTTAAGATTTTGTCAGATCTAGAAAGCAAACGGTAGAACACAAACCATTCTCGATCACTCAGTCACAAGTGAATGTTTGATTGCTTTGGAAAAACAACCACTTATAGAAAAAGTCAAGTCCCAGTTGCCTAATGGATAAGGCACTGGCCTCCTAAGCCAGGGATTGTGGCTTTAACGCCCATCTGTATTGTTTGCCTTTCCTCTGTCTCAAAGTAAAGCCATTGGCATGTTATGGTTCCAGATTATAAGTGCTCTTCTGGCTTCTTCACTGGGTACTTGTCCCAGCTTCTGAGCCGGCTCCATCACTGTTACGTACTGTTATGTGACGATGCGCTAATCCCTTGGCAGCAGCAACATAATTGTATGTGAGATGTCACCAAGGGTTTAAAGTAAAGCCATTAGCATGTTTTAGTTCAAGATTAAAAGTGCTCGACTAGGTTCTTCACTGGATACTTGTCCCAATACATATTAAGAGGTATTCAGTTTTTAAAGGGTTTTGTCACTCCATTAAGATTTCCTTCATCTGCATTAGAAATGTCCTGTTAGTGTGCAATTAGAACGACAATACAAGGGAACCTAGTCTTTTCTTAAAAAATCAAGCATGCGGTTAAGATTTTATCCGATTTGGAAAGCAAACGGTACAACACAAACCTTTCTCGCTCACTCATCACATGTGAATGTTTGCTTGCTTTGGAAAGAAAAAACCACGGCGCAGAGCAAGTTTACAGCCCCAGTGGCCTAATGGATAAGGCACTGGCCTCCTAGGCCAGGGATTGTGGGTTCAAGTCCCATCTGGGGTGTTTACCTTTCATCTTTCTTAAAGTTAAGCTGTTGCTGTTTTAGTTCCTGATTAAAAGTGCTCAACTGGCTTCATCCACTGGACTGATGCTTCTTTATATATTAATCAGAGAGAAGTAAATGACTTATTACTCACAGTATCTTGACTGACCGCTATCTTAAACGCTGTCGTGTTTTTGAAAATTGATGGAAAACAGACACGCTTGAGGAATCACTTCATCCCGCGGTGCAATCGGTCAGCACACGGTGGAAAACGGACACGCGTGCAGACATCAGTAAGAGCTCCAGTGGCGCAATCGGTCAGCGCACGGTACTTATAAAGCAGTAACTGTTGAGCAATGCCGAGGTTGTGAGTTCGAGCCTCACCTGGAGCACTCCTTTCTTGCCTTCTTGTGCTTTATTTAGACCTCCAGTGGAATAGCAAACTTACTCATGGCCCATGATCTATAAACATAATTGAAGGGGATACATGGAAGAGGTATACCGTTTTTAAGGGTGAGTCCCATCTGTGGTGTTTGCCTTTTCTCTTTCTTAAATAAAAGCCATTGGCATGTTTTAGTTCCAGATTAAAAGTGCTCAACTTGCTTCTTTACTGGATACTTGTCCCAATATATATTAAGAGGTATTATTAAAGGTTTTGGCCCTCCAATAAGCTTTCCTTCATCTTTATTAGCAGAGTCCTGTAAGTGTGTGATCATAATGAAAAGACAAGGGACCCTCTTTCCCTTGTCTACAAAAAGCAAGCACGTGGTTAAGATTTTGTCAGATCTAGAAAGCAAACGGTAGAACACAAACCATTCTCGATCACTCAGTCACAAGTGAATGTTTGATTGCTTTGGAAAAACAACCACTTATAGAAAAAGTAAAGTCCCAGTTGCCTAATGGATAAGGCACTGGCCTCCTAAGCCAGGGATTGTGGCTTTAACGCCCATCTGTATTGTTTGCCTTTCCTCTGTCTCAAAGTAAAGCCATTGGCATGTTATGGTTCCAGATTATAAGTGCTCTTCTGGCTTCTTCACTGGGTACTTGTCCCAGCTTCTGGGCCGGCTCCATCACTGTTACGTACTGTTATGTGACGATGCGCTAATCCCTTGGCAGCAGCAACATAATTGTATGTGAGATGTCACCAAGGGTTTAAAGTAAAGCCATTAGCATGTTTTAGTTCAAGATTAAAAGTGCTCGACTAGGTTCTTCACTGGATACTTGTCCCAATACATATTAAGAGGTATTCAGTTTTTAAAGGGTTTTGTCACTCCATTAAGATTTCCTTCATCTGCATTAGAAATGTCCTGTTAGTGTGCAATTAGAACGACAATACAAGGGAACCTAGTCTTTTCTTAAAAAAACAAGCATGCGGTTAAGATTTTATCCGATTTGGAAAGCAAACGGTACAACACAAACCTTTCTCGCTCACTCATCACATGTGAATGTTTGCTTGCTTTGGAAAGAAAAAACCACGGCGCAGAGCAAGTTTACAGCCCCAGTGGCCTAATGGATAAGGCACTGGCCTCCTAAGCCAGGGATTGTGGGTTCAAGTCCCATCTGGGGTGTTTACCTTTCTTCTTTCTTAAAGTTAAGCTGTTGCTGTTTTAGTTCCTGATTAAAAGTGCTCAACTGGCTTCATCCACTGGACTGATGCTTCTTTATATATTAATAAGAGAGAAGTAAATGACTTATTACTCACAGTATCTTGACTGACCGCTATCTTAAACGCTGTCGTGTTTTTGAAAATTGATGGAAAACAGACACGCTTGAGGAATCACTTCATCCCGCGGTGCAATCAGTCAGCACACGGTGGAAAACGGACACGCGTGCAGACATCAGTAAGAGCTCCAGTGGCGCAATCGGTCAGCGCACGGTACTTATAAAGCAGTAACTGTTGAGCAATGCCGAGGTTGTGAGTTCGAGCCTCACCTGGAGCACTCCTTTCTTGCCTTCTTGTGCTTTATTTAGACCTCCAGTGGAATAGCAAACTTACTCATGGCCCATGATCTATAAACATAATTGAAGGGGATACATGGAAGAGGTATACCGTTTTTAAGGGTGAGTCCCATCTGTGGTGTTTGCCTTTTCTCTTTCTTAAATAAAAGCCATTGGCATGTTTTAGTTCCAGATTAAAAGTGCTCAACTTGCTTCTTTACTGGATACTTGTCCCAATACATATTAAGAGGTATTTTAAAGGTTTTGGCCCTCCAATAAGCTTTCCTTCATCTTTATTAGCAGAGTCCTGTAAGTGTGTGATCATATTGAAAAGACAAGGGACCCTCTTTCCCTTGTCTACAAAAAGCAAGCACGTGGTTAAGATTTTGTCAGATCTAGAAAGCAAACGGTAGAACACAAACCATTCTCGATCACTCAGTCACAAGTGAATGTTTGATTGCTTTGGAAAAACAACCACTTATAGAAAAAGTCAAGTCCCAGTTGCCTAATGGATAAGGCACTGGCCTCCTAAGCCAGGGATTGTGGCTTTAACGCCCATCTGTATTGTTTGCCTTTCCTCTGTCTCAAAGTAAAGCCATTGGCATGTTATGGTTCCAGATTATAAGTGCTCTTCTGGCTTCTTCACTGGGTACTTGTCTCTGCTTCTGAGCCGGCTCCATCACTGTTACGTACTGTTATGTGACAATGCGCTAATCCCTTGGCAGCAGCAACATAATTGTATGTGAGATGTCACCAAGGGTTTAAAGTAAAGCCATTAGCATGTTTTAGTTCAAGATTAAAAGTGCTCGACTAGGTTCTTCACTGGATACTTGTCCCAATACATATTAAGAGGTATTCAGTTTTTAAAGGGTTTTGTCACTCCATTAAGATTTCCATCATCTGCATTAGAAATGTCCTGTTAGTGTGCAATTAGAACGACAATACAAGGGAACCTAGTCTTTTCTTAAAAAAACAAGCATGCGGTTAAGATTTTATCCGATTTGGAAAGCAAACGGTACAACACAAACCTTTCTCGCTCACTCATCACATGTGAATGTTTGCTTGCTTTGGAAAGAAAAAACCACGGCACAGAGCAAGTTTACAGCCCCAGTGGCCTAATGGATAAGGCACTGGCCTCCTAAGCCAGGGATTGTGGGCCCAAGTCCCATCTGGGGTGTTTACCTTTCTTCTTTCTTAAAGTTAAGCTGTTGCTGTTTTAGTTCCTGATTAAAAGTGCTCAACTGGCTTCATCCACTGGACTGATGCTTCTTTATATATTAATAAGAGAGAAGTAAATGACTTATTACTCACAGTATCTTGACTGACCGCTATCTTAAACGCTGTCGTGTTTTTGAAAATTGATGGAAAACAGACACGCTTGAGGAATCACTTCATCCCGCGGTGCAATCGGTCAGCACACGGTGGAAAACGGACACGCGTGCAGACATCAGTAAGAGCTCCAGTGGCGCAATCGGTCAGCGCACGGTACTTATAAAGCAGTAACTGTTGAGCAATGCCGAGGTTGTGAGTTCGAGCCTCACCTGGAGCACTCCTTTCTTGCCTTCTTGTGCTTTATTTAGACCTCCAATGGAATAGCAAACTTACTCATGGCCCATGATCTATAAACATAATTGAAGGGGATACATGGAAGAGGTATACCGTTTTTAAGGGTGAGTCCCATCTGTGGTGTTTGCCTTTTCTCTTTCTTAAATAAAAGCCATTGGCATGTTTTAGTTCCAGATTAAAAGTGCTCAACTTGCTTCTTTACTGGATACTTGTCCCAATATATATTAAGAGGTATTTTTAAAGGTTTTGGCCCTCCAATAAGCTTTCCTTCATCTTTATTAGCAGAGTCCTGTAAGTGTGTGATCATAATGAAAAGACAAGGGACCCTCTTTCCCTTGTCTACAAAAAGCAAGCACGTGGTTAAGATTTTGTCAGATCTAGAAAGCAAACGGTAGAACACAAACCATTCTCGATCACTCAGTCACAAGTGAATGTTTGATTGCTTTGGAAAAACAACCACTTATAGAAAAAGTAAAGTCCCAGTTGCCTAATGGATAAGGCACTGGCCTCCTAAGCCAGGGATTGTGGCTTTAACGCCCATCTGTATTGTTTGCCTTTCCTCTGTCTCAAAGTAAAGCCATTGGCATGTTATGGTTCCAGATTATAAGTGCTCTTCTGGCTTCTTCACTGGGTACTTGTCCCAGCTTCTGGGCCGGCTCCATCACTGTTACGTACTGTTATGTGACGATGCGCTAATCCCTTGGCAGCAGCAACATAATTGTATGTGAGATGTCACCAAGGGTTTAAAGTAAAGCCATTAGCATGTTTTAGTTCAAGATTAAAAGTGCTCGACTAGGTTCTTCACTGGATACTTGTCCCAATACATATTAAGAAGTATTCAGTTTTTAAAGGGTTTTGTCACTCCATTAAGATTTCCTTCATCTGCATTAGAAATGTCCTGTTAGTGTGCAATTAGAACGACAATACAAGGGAACCTAGTCTTTTCTTAAAAAAACAAGCATGCGGTTAAGATTTTATCCGATTTGGAAAGCAAACGGTACAACACAAACCTTTCTCGCTCACTCATCACATGTGAATGTTTGCTTGCTTTGGAAAGAAAAAACCACGGCGCAGAGCAAGTTTACAGCCCCAGTGGCCTAATGGATAAGGCACTGGCCTCCTAAGCCAGGGATTGTGGGTTCAAGTCCCATCTGGGGTGTTTACCTTTCTTCTTTCTTAAAGTTAAGCTGTTGCTGTTTTAGTTCCTGATTAAAAGTGCTCAACTGGCTTCATCCACTGGACTGATGCTTCTTTATATATTAATAAGAGAGAAGTAAATGACTTATTACTCACAGTATCTTGACTGACCGCTATCTTAAACGCTGTCGTGTTTTTGAAAATTGATGGAAAACAGACACGCTTGAGGAATCACTTCATCCCGCGGTGCAATCAGTCAGCACACGGTGGAAAACGGACACGCGTGCAGACATCAGTAAGAGCTCCAGTGGCGCAATCGGTCAGCGCACGGTACTTATAAAGCAGTAACTGTTGAGCAATGCCGAGGTTGTGAGTTCGAGCCTCACCTGGAGCACTCCTTTCTTGCCTTCTTGTGCTTTATTTAGACCTCCAGTGGAATAGCAAACTTACTCATGGCCCATGATCTATAAACATAATTGAAGGGGATACATGGAAGAGGTATACCGTTTTTAAGGGTGAGTCCCATCTGTGGTGTTTGCCTTTTCTCTTTCTTAAATAAAAGCCATTGGCATGTTTTAGTTCCAGATTAAAAGTGCTCAACTTGCTTCTTTACTGGATACTTGTCCCAATACATATTAAGAGGTATTTTAAAGGTTTTGGCCCTCCAATAAGCTTTCCTTCATCTTTATTAGCAGAGTCCTGTAAGTGTGTGATCATATTGAAAAGACAAGGGACCCTCTTTCCCTTGTCTACAAAAAGCAAGCACGTGGTTAAGATTTTGTCAGATCTAGAAAGCAAACGGTAGAACACAAACCATTCTCGATCACTCAGTCACAAGTGAATGTTTGATTGCTTTGGAAAAACAACCACTTATAGAAAAAGTCAAGTCCCAGTTGCCTAATGGATAAGGCACTGGCCTCCTAAGCCAGGGATTGTGGCTTTAACGCCCATCTGTATTGTTTGCCTTTCCTCTGTCTCAAAGTAAAGCCATTGGCATGTTATGGTTCCAGATTATAAGTGCTCTTCTGGCTTCTTCACTGGGTACTTGTCTCTGCTTCTGAGCCGGCTCCATCACTGTTACGTACTGTTATGTGACAATGCGCTAATCCCTTGGCAGCAGCAACATAATTGTATGTGAGATGTCACCAAGGGTTTAAAGTAAAGCCATTAGCATGTTTTAGTTCAAGATTAAAAGTGCTCGACTAGGTTCTTCACTGGATACTTGTCCCAATACATATTAAGAGGTATTCAGTTTTTAAAGGGTTTTGTCACTCCATTAAGATTTCCATCATCTGCATTAGAAATGTCCTGTTAGTGTGCAATTAGAACGACAATACAAGGGAACCTAGTCTTTTCTTAAAAAAACAAGCATGCGGTTAAGATTTTATCCGATTTGGAAAGCAAACGGTACAACACAAACCTTTCTCGCTCACTCATCACATGTGAATGTTTGCTTGCTTTGGAAAGAAAAAACCACGGCACAGAGCAAGTTTACAGCCCCAGTGGCCTAATGGATAAGGCACTGGCCTCCTAAGCCAGGGATTGTGGGCCCAAGTCCCATCTGGGGTGTTTACCTTTCTTCTTTCTTAAAGTTAAGCTGTTGCTGTTTTAGTTCCTGATTAAAAGTGCTCAACTGGCTTCATCCACTGGACTGATGCTTCTTTATATATTAATAAGAGAGAAGTAAATGACTTATTACTCACAGTATCTTGACTGACCGCTATCTTAAACGCTGTCGTGTTTTTGAAAATTGATGGAAAACAGACACGCTTGAGGAATCACTTCATCCCGCGGTGCAATCGGTCAGCACACGGTGGAAAACGGACACGCGTGCAGACATCAGTAAGAGCTCCAGTGGCGCAATCGGTCAGCGCACGGTACTTATAAAGCAGTAACTGTTGAGCAATGCCGAGGTTGTGAGTTCGAGCCTCACCTGGAGCACTCCTTTCTTGCCTTCTTGTGCTTTATTTAGACCTCCAATGGAATAGCAAACTTACTCATGGCCCATGATCTATAAACATAATTGAAGGGGATACATGGAAGAGGTATACCGTTTTTAAGGGTGAGTCCCATCTGTGGTGTTTGCCTTTTCTCTTTCTTAAATAAAAGCCATTGGCATGTTTTAGTTCCAGATTAAAAGTGCTCAACTTGCTTCTTTACTGGATACTTGTCCCAATATATATTAAGAGGTATTTTTAAAGGTTTTGGCCCTCCAATAAGCTTTCCTTCATCTTTATTAGCAGAGTCCTGTAAGTGTGTGATCATAATGAAAAGACAAGGGACCCTCTTTCCCTTGTCTACAAAAAGCATGCACGTGGTTAAGATTTTGTCAGATCTAGAAAGCAAACGGTAGAACACAAACCATTCTCGATCACTCAGTCACAAGTGAATGTTTGATTGCTTTGGAAAAACAACCACTTATAGAAAAAGTCAAGTCCCAGTTGCCTAATGGATAAGGCACTGGCCTTCTAAGCCAGGGATTGTGGCTTTAACGCCCATCTGTATTGTTTGCCTTTCCTCTGTCTCAAAGTAAAGCCATTGGCATGTTATGGTTCCAGATTATAAGTGCTCTTCTGGCTTCTTCACTGGGTACTTGTCCCAGCTTCTGAGCCGGCTCCATCACTGTTACGTACTGTTATGTGACGATGCGCTAATCCCTTGGCAGCAGCAACATAATTGTATGTGAGATGTCACCAAGGGTTTAAAGTAAAGCCATTAGCATGTTTTAGTTCAAGATTAAAAGTGCTCGACTAGGTTCTTCACTGGATACTTGTCCCAATACATATTAAGAGGTATTCAGTTTTTAAAGGGTTTTGTCACTCCATTAAGATTTCCTTCATCTGCATTAGAAATGTCCTGTTAGTGTGCAATTAGAACGACAATACAAGGGAACCTAGTCTTTTCTTAAAAAATCAAGCATGCGGTTAAGATTTTATCCGATTTGGAAAGCAAACGGTACAACACAAACCTTTCTCGCTCACTCATCACATGTGAATGTTTGCTTGCTTTGGAAAGAAAAAACCACGGCGCAGAGCAAGTTTACAGCCCCAGTGGCCTAATGGATAAGGCACTGGCCTCCTAGGCCAGGGATTGTGGGTTCAAGTCCCATCTGGGGTGTTTACCTTTCATCTTTCTTAAAGTTAAGCTGTTGCTGTTTTAGTTCCTGATTAAAAGTGCTCAACTGGCTTCATCCACTGGACTGATGCTTCTTTATATATTAATCAGAGAGAAGTAAATGACTTATTACTCACAGTATCTTGACTGACCGCTATCTTAAACGCTGTCGTGTTTTTGAAAATTGATGGAAAACAGACACGCTTGAGGAATCACTTCATCCCGCGGTGCAATCGGTCAGCACACGGTGGAAAACGGACACGCGTGCAGACATCAGTAAGAGCTCCAGTGGCGCAATTGGTCAGCGCACGGTACTTATAAAGCAGTAACTGTTGAGCAATGCCGAGGTTGTGAGTTCGAGCCTCACCTGGAGCACTCCTTTCTTGCCTTCTTGTGCTTTATTTAGACCTCCAGTGGAATAGCAAACTTACTCATGGCCCATGATCTATAAACATAATTGAAGGGGATACATGGAAGAGGTATACCGTTTTTAAGGGTGAGTCCCATCTGTGGTGTTTGCCTTTTCTCTTTCTTAAATAAAAGCCATTGGCATGTTTTAGTTCCAGATTAAAAGTGCTCAACTTGCTTCTTTACTGGATACTTGTCCCAATACATATTAAGAGGTATTTTAAAGGTTTTGGCCCTCCAATAAGCTTTCCTTCATCTTTATTAGCAGAGTCCTGTAAGTGTGTGATCATATTGAAAAGACAAGGGACCCTCTTTCCCTTGTCTACAAAAAGCAAGCACGTGGTTAAGATTTTGTCAGATCTAGAAAGCAAACGGTAGAACACAAACCATTCTCGATCACTCAGTCACAAGTGAATGTTTGATTGCTTTGGAAAAACAACCACTTATAGAAAAAGTCAAGTCCCAGTTGCCTAATGGATAAGGCACTGGCCTCCTAAGCCAGGGATTGTGGCTTTAACGCCCATCTGTATTGTTTGCCTTTCCTCTGTCTCAAAGTAAAGCCATTGGCATGTTATGGTTCCAGATTATAAGTGCTCTTCTGGCTTCTTCACTGGGTACTTGTCTCAGCTTCTGAGCCGGCTCCATCACTGTTACGTACTGTTATGTGACAATGCGCTAATCCCTTGGCAGCAGCAACATAATTGTATGTGAGATGTCACCAAGGGTTTAAAGTAAAGCCATTAGCATGTTTTAGTTCAAGATTAAAAGTGCTCGACTAGGTTCTTCACTGGAGACTTGTCCCAATACATATTAAGAGGTATTCAGTTTTTAAAGGGTTTTGTCACTCCATTAAGATTTCCATCATCTGCATTAGAAATGTCCTGTTAGTGTGCAATTAGAACGACAATACAAGGGAACCTAGTCTTTTCTTAAAAAAACAAGCATGCGGTTAAGATTTTATCCGATTTGGAAAGCAAACGGTACAACACAAACCTTTCTCGCTCACTCATCACATGTGAATGTTTGCTTGCTTTGGAAAGAAAAAACCACGGCACAGAGCAAGTTTACAGCCCCAGTGGCCTAATGGATAAGGCACTGGCCTCCTAAGCCAGGGATTGTGGGCCCAAGTCCCATCTGGGGTGTTTACCTTTCTTCTTTCTTAAAGTTAAGCTGTTGCTGTTTTAGTTCCTGATTAAAAGTGCTCAACTGGCTTCATCCACTGGACTGATGCTTCTTTATATATTAATAAGAGAGAAGTAAATGACTTATTACTCACAGTATCTTGACTGACCGCTATCTTAAACGCTGTCGTGTTTTTGAAAATTGATGGAAAACAGACACGCTTGAGGAATCACTTCATCCCGCGGTGCAATCGGTCAGCACACGGTGGAAAACGGACACGCGTGCAGACATCAGTAAGAGCTCCAGTGGCGCAATCGGTCAGCGCACGGTACTTATAAAGCAGTTACTGTTGAGCAATGCCGAGGTTGTGAGTTCGAGCCTCACCTGGAGCACTCCTTTCTTGCCTTCTTGTGCTTTATTTAGACCTCCAGTGGAATAGCAAACTTACTCATGGCCCATGATCTATAAACATAATTGAAGGGGATACATGGAAGAGGTATACCGTTTTTAAGGGTGAGTCCCATCTGTGGTGTTTGCCTTTTCTCTTTCTTAAATAAAAGCCATTGGCATGTTTTAGTTCCAGATTAAAAGTGCTCAACTTGCTTCTTTACTGGATACTTGTCCCAATATATATTAAGAGGTATTTTTAAAGGTTTTGGCCCTCCAATAAGCTTTCCTTCATCTTTATTAGCAGAGTCCTGTAAGTGTGTGATCATAATGAAAAGACAAGGGACCCTCTTTCCCTTGTCTACAAAAAGCATGCACGTGGTTAAGATTTTGTCAGATCTAGAAAGCAAACGGTAGAACACAAACCATTCTCGATCACTCAGTCACAAGTGAATGTTTGATTGCTTTGGAAAAACAACCACTTATAGAAAAAGTCAAGTCCCAGTTGCCTAATGGATAAGGCACTGGCCTCCTAAGCCAGGGATTGTGGCTTTAACGCCCATCTGTATTGTTTGCCTTTCCTCTGTCTCAAAGTAAAGCCATTGGCATGTTATGGTTCCAGATTATAAGTGCTCTTCTGGCTTCTTCACTGGGTACTTGTCCCAGCTTCTGGGCCGGCTCCATCACTGTTACGTACTGTTATGTGACGATGCGCTAATCCCTTGGCAGCAGCAACATAATTGTATGTGAGATGTCACCAAGGGTTTAAAGTAAAGCCATTAGCATGTTTTAGTTCAAGATTAAAAGTGCTCGACTAGGTTCTTCACTGGATACTTGTCCCAATACATATTAAGAGGTATTCAGTTTTTAAAGGGTTTTGTCACTCCATTAGGATTTCCTTCATCTGCATTAGAAATGTCCTGTTAGTGTGCAATTAGAACGACAATACAAGGGAACCTAGTCTTTTCTTAAAAAATCAAGCATGCGGTTAAGATTTTATCCGATTTGGAAAGCAAACGGTACAACACAAACCTTTCTCGCTCACTCATCACATGTGAATGTTTGCTTGCTTTGGAAAGAAAAAACCACGGCGCAGAGCAAGTTTATAGCCCCAGTGGCCTAATGGATAAGGCACTGGCCTCCTAAGCCAGGGATTGTGGGTTCAAGTCCCATCTGGGGTGTTTACCTTTCTTATTTCTTAAAGTTAAGCTGTTGCTGTTTTAGTTCCTGATTAAAAGTGCTCAACTGGCTTCATCCACTGGACTGATGCTTCTTTATATATTAATAAGAGAGAAGTAAATGACTTATTACTCACAGTATCTTGACTGACCGCTATCTTAAACGCTGTCGTGTTTTTGAAAATTGATGGAAAACAGACACGCTTGAGGAATCACTTCATCCCGCGGTGCAATCGGTCAGCACACGGTGGAAAACGGACACGCGTGCAGACATCAGTAAGAGCTCCAGTGGCGCAATTGGTCAGCGCACGGTACTTATAAAGCAGTAACTGTTGAGCAATGCCGAGGTTGTGAGTTCGAGCCTCACCTGGAGCACTCCTTTCTTGCCTTCTTGTGCTTTATTTAGACCTCCAGTGGAATAGCAAACTTACTCATGGCCCATGATCTATAAACATAATTGAAGGGGATACATGGAAGAGGTATACCGTTTTTAAGGGTGAGTCCCATCTGTGGTGTTTGCCTTTTCTCTTTCTTAAATAAAAGCCATTGGCATGTTTTAGTTCCAGATTAAAAGTGCTCAACTTGCTTCTTTACTGGATACTTGTCCCAATATATATTAAGAGGTATTTTTAAAGGTTTTGGCCCTCCAATAAGCTTTCCTTCATCTTTATTAGCAGAGTCCTGTAAGTGTGTGATCATAATGAAAAGACAAGGGACCCTCTTTCCCTTGTCTACAAAAAGCAAGCACGTGGTTAAGATTTTGTCAGATCTAGAAAGCAAACGGTAGAACACAAACCATTCTCGATCACTCAGTCACAAGTGAATGTTTGAGTGCTTTGGAAAAACAACCACTTATAGAAAAAGTCAAGTCCCAGTTGCCTAATGGATAAGGCACTGGCCTCCTAAGCCAGGGATTGTGGCTTTAACGCCCATCTGTATTGTTTGCCTTTCCTCTGTCTCAAAGTAAAGCCATTGGCATGTTATGGTTCCAGATTATAAGTGCTCTTCTGGCTTCTTCACTGGGTACTTGTCCCAGCTTCTGAGCCGGCTCCATCACTGTTACGTACTGTTATGTGACGATGCGCTAATCCCTTGGCAGCAGCAACATAATTGTATGTGAGATGTCACCAAGGGTTTAAAGTAAAGCCATTAGCATGTTTTAGTTCAAGATTAAAAGTGCTCGACTAGGTTCTTCACTGGATACTTGTCCCAATACATATTAAGAGGTATTCAGTTTTTAAAGGGTTTTGTCACTCCATTAAGATTTCCTTCATCTGCATTAGAAATGTCCTGTTAGTGTGCAATTAGAACGACAATACAAGGGAACCTAGTCTTTTCTTAAAAAATCAAGCATGCGGTTAAGATTTTATCCGATTTGGAAAGCAAACGGTACAACACAAACCTTTCTCGCTCACTCATCACATGTGAATGTTTGCTTGCTTTGGAAAGAAAAAACCACGGCGCAGAGCAAGTTTATAGCCCCAGTGGCCTAATGGATAAGGCACTGGCCTCCTAGGCCAGGGATTGTGGGTTCAAGTCCCATCTGGGGTGTTTACCTTTCATCTTTCTTAAAGTTAAGCTGTTGCTGTTTTAGTTCCTGATTAAAAGTGCTCAACTGGCTTCATCCACTGGACTGATGCTTCTTTATATATTAATCAGAGAGAAGTAAATGACTTATTACTCACAGTATCTTGACTGACCGCTATCTTAAACGCTGTCGTGTTTTTGAAAATTGATGGAAAACAGACATGCTTGAGGAATCACTTCATCCCGCGGTGCAATCGGTCAGCACACGGTGGAAAACGGACACGCGTGCAGACATCAGTAAGAGCTCCAGTGGCGCAATCGGTCAGCGCACGGTACTTATAAAGCAGTAACTGTTGAGCAATGCCGAGGTTGTGAGTTCGAGCCTCACCTGGAGCACTCCTTTCTTGCCTTCTTGTGCTTTATTTAGACCTCCAGTGGAATAGCAAACTTACTCATGGCCCATGATCTATAAACATAATTGAAGGGGATACATGGAAGAGGTATACCGTTTTTAAGGGTGAGTCCCATCTGTGGTGTTTGCCTTTTCTCTTTCTTAAATAAAAGCCATTGGCATGTTTTAGTTCCAGATTAAAAGTGCTCAACTTGCTTCTTTACTGGATACTTGTCCCAATATATATTAAGAGGTATTTTTAAAGGTTTTGGCCCTCCAATAAGCTTTCCTTCATCTTTATTAGCAGAGTCCTGTAAGTGTGTGATCATAATGAAAAGACAAGGGACCCTCTTTCCCTTGTCTACAAAAAGCAAGCACGTGGTTAAGATTTTGTCAGATCTAGAAAGCAAACGGTAGAACACAAACCATTCTCGATCACTCAGTCACAAGTGAATGTTTGATTGCTTTGGAAAAACAACCACTTATAGAAAAAGTCAAGTCCCAGTTGCCTAATGGATAAGGCACTGGCCTCCTAAGCCAGGGATTGTGGCTTTAACACCCATCTGTATTGTTTGCCTTTCCTCTGTCTCAAAGTAAAGCCATTGGCATGTTATGGTTCCAGATTATAAGTGCTCTTCTGGCTTCTTCACTGGGTACTTGTCCCAGCTTCTGGGCCGGCTCCATCACTGTTACGTACTGTTATGTGACGATGCGCTAATCCCTTGGCAGCAGCAACATAATTGTATGTGAGATGTCACCAAGGGTTTAAAGTAAAGCCATTAGCATGTTTTAGTTCAAGATTAAAAGTGCTCGACTAGGTTCTTCACTGGATACTTGTCCCAATACATATTAAGAGGTATTCAGTTTTTAAAGGGTTTTGTCACTCCATTAGGATTTCCTTCATCTGCATTAGAAATGTCCTGTTAGTGTGCAATTAGAACGACAATACAAGGGAACCTAGTCTTTTCTTAAAAAAACAAACATGCGGTTAAGATTTTATCCGATTTGGAAAGCAAACGGTACAACACAAACCTTTCTCGCTCACTCATCACATGTGAATGTTTGCTTGCTTTGGAAAGAAAAAACCACGGCGCAGAGCAAGTTTACAGCCCCAGTGGCCTAATGGATAAGGCACTGGCCTCCTAGGCCAGGGATTGTGGGTTCAAGTCCCATCTGGGGTGTTTACCTTTCATCTTTCTTAAAGTTAAGCTGTTGCTGTTTTAGTTCCTGATTAAAAGTGCTCAACTGGCTTCATCCACTGGACTGATGCTTCTTTATATATTAATCAGAGAGAAGTAAATGACTTATTACTCACAGTATCTTGACTGACCGCTATCTTAAACGCTGTTGTGTTTTTGAAAATTGATGGAAAACAGACACGCTTGAGGAATCACTTCATCCCGCGGTGCAATCGGTCAGCACACGGTGGAAAACGGACACGCGTGCAGACATCAGTAAGAGCTCCAGTGGCGCAATCGGTCAGCGCACGGTACTTATAAAACAGTAACTGTTGAGCAATGCCGAGGTTGTGAGTTCGAGCCTCACCTGGAGCACTCCTTTCTTGCCTTCTTGTGCTTTATTTAGACCTCCAGTGGAATAGCAAACTTACTCATGGCCCATGATCTATAAACATAATTGAAGGGGATACATGGAAGAGGTATACCGTTTTTAAGGGTGAGTCCCATCTGTGGTGTTTGCCTTTTCTCTTTCTTAAATAAAAGCCATTGGCATGTTTTAGTTCCAGATTAAAAGTGCTCAACTTGCTTCTTTACTGGATACTTGTCCCAATATATATTAAGAGGTATTTTTAAAGGTTTTGGCCCTCCAATAAGCTTTCCTTCATCTTTATTAGCAGAGTCCTGTAAGTGTGTGATCATATTGAAAAGACAAGGGACCCTCTTTCCCTTGTCTACAAAAAGCAAGCACGTGGTTAAGATTTTGTCAGATCTAGAAAGCAAACGGTAGAACACAAACCATTCTCGATCACTCAGTCACAAGTGAATGTTTGATTGCTTTGGAAAAACAACCACTTATAGAAAAAGTCAAGTCCCAGTTGCCTAATGGATAAGGCACTGACCTCCTAAGCCAGGGATTGTGGCTTTAACGCCCATCTGTATTGTTTGCCTTTCCTCTGTCTCAAAGTAAAGCCATTGGCATGTTATGGTTCCAGATTATAAGTGCTCTTCTGGCTTCTTCACTGGGTACTTGCCTCAGCTTCTGAGCCGGCTCCATCACTGTTACGTACTGTTATGTGACGATGCGCTAATCCCTTGGCAGCAGCAACATAATTGTATGTGAGATGTCACCAAGGGTTTAAAGTAAAGCCATTAGCATGTTTTAGTTCAAGATTAAAAGTGCTCGACTAGGTTCTTCACTGGATACTTGTCCCAATACATATTAAGAGGTATTCAGTTTTTAAAGGGTTTTGTCACTCCATTAAGATTTCCATCATCTGCATTAGAAATGTCCTGTTAGTGCGCAATTAGAACGACAATACAAGGGAACCTAGTCTTTTCTTAAAAAATCAAGCATGCGGTTAAGATTTTATCCGATTTGGAAAGCAAACGGTACAACACAAACCTTTCTCGCTCACTCATCACATGTGAATGTTTGCTTGCTTTGGAAAGAAAAAACCATGGCACAGAGCAAGTTTACAGCCCCAGTGGCCTAATGGAAAAGGCACTGGCCTCCTAAGCCAGGGATTGTGGGCCCAAGTCCCTTCTGGGGTGTTTACCTTTCTTCTTTCTTAAAGTTAAGCTGTTGCTGTTTTAGTTCCTGATTAAAAGTGCTCAACTGGCTTCATCCACTGGACTGATGCTTCTTTATATATTAATAAGAGAGAAGTAAATGACTTATTACTCACAGTATCTTGACTGACCGCTATCTTAAACGCTGTCGTGTTTTTGAAAATTGATGGAAAACAGACACGCTTGAGGAATCACTTCATCCCGCGGTGCAATCGGTCAGCACACGGTGGAAAACGGACACGCGTGCAGACATCAGTAAGAGCTCCAGTGGCGCAATCGGTCAGCGCACGGTACTTATAAAGCAGTAACTGTTGAGTAATGACGAGGTTGTGAGTTCAAGCCTCACCTGGAGCACTCCTTTCTTGCCTTCTTGTGCTTTATTTAGACCTCCAGTGGAATAGCAAACTTACTCATGGCCCATGATCTATAAACATAATTGAAGGGGATACATGGAAGAGGTATACCGTTTTTAAGGGTGAGTCCCATCTGTGGTGTTTGCCTTTTCTATTTCTTAAATAAAAGCCATTGGCATGTTTTAGTTCCAGATTAAAAGTGCTCAACTTGCTTCTTTACTGGATACTTGTCCCAATATATATTAAGAGGTATTTTTAAAGGTTTTGGCCCTCCAATAAGCTTTCCTTCATCTTTATTAGCAGAGTCCTGTAAGTGTGTGATCATAATGAAAAGACAAGGGACCCTCTTTCCCTTGTCTACAAAAAGCAAGCACGTGGTTAAGATTTTGTCAGATCTAGAAAGCAAACGGTAGAACACAAACCATTCTCGATCACTCAGTCACAAGTGAATGTTTGATTGCTTTGGAAAAACAACCACTTATAGAAAAAGTCAAGTCCCAGTTGCCTAATGGATAAGGCACTGGCCTCCTAAGCCAGGGATTGTGGCTTTAACGCCCATCTGTATTGTTTGCCTTTCCTCTGTCTCAAAGTAAAGCCATTGGCATGTTATGGTTCCAGATTATAAGTGCTCTTCTGGCATCTTCACTGGGTACTTGTCCCAGCTTCTGGGCCGGCTCCATCACTGTTACGTACTGTTATGTGACGATGCGCTAATCCCTTGGCAGCAGCAACATAACTGTATATGAGATGTCGCCAAGGGTTTAAAGTAAAGCCATTAGCATGTTTTAATTCAAGATTAAAAGTGCTCGACTAGGTTCTTCACTGGATACTTGTCCCAATACATATTAAGAGGTATTCAGTTTTTAAAGGGTTTTGTCACTCCATTAAGATTTCCTTCATCTGCATTAGAAATGTCCTGTTAGTGTGCAATTAGAACGACAATACAAGGGAACCTAGTCTTTTCTTAAAAAAACAAGCATGCGGTTAAGATTTTATCCGATTTGGAAAGCAAATGGTACAACACAAACCTTTCTCGCTCACTCATCACATGTGAATGTTTGCTTGCTTTGGAAAGAAAAAACCACGGCGCAGCGCAAATTTACAGCCCCAGTGGCCTAATGGATAAGGCACTGGCCTCCTAAGCCAGGGATTGTGGGTTCAAGTCCCATCTGGGGTGTTTACCTTTCATCTTTCTTAAAGTTAAGCTGTTGCTGTTTTAGTTCCTGATTAAAAGTGCTCAACTGGCATCATCCACTGGACTGATGCTTCTTTATATATTAATAAGAGAGAAGTAAATGACTTATTACTCACAGTATCTTGACTGACCGCTATCTTAAACGCTGTCGTGTTTTTGAAAATTGATGGAAAACAGACACGCTTGAGGAATCACTTCATCCCGCGGTGCAATCGGTCAGCACACGGTGGAAAACGGACACGCGTGCAGACGTCAAAAAGAGCTCCAGTGGCGCAATCGGTCAGTTCACGGTACTTATAAAGCAGTAACTGTTGAGCAATGCCGAGGTTGTGAGTTCGAGCCTCACCTGGAGCACTCCTTTCTTGCCTTCTTGTGCTTTATTTAGACCTGCAGTGGAATAGCAAACTTACTCATGGCCCATGATCTATAAACATAATTGAAGGGGATACATGGAAGAGGTATACCGTTTTTAAGGGTGAGTCCCATCTGTGGTGTTTGCCTTTTCTCTTTCTTAAATAAAAGCCATTGGCATGTTTTAGTTCCAGATTAAAAGTGCTCAACTTGCTTCTTTACTGGATACTTGTCCCAATATATATTAAGAGGTATTTTTAAAGGTTTTGGCCCTCCAATAAGCTTTCCTTCATCTTTATTAGCAGAGTCCTGTAAGTGTGTGATCATAATGAAAAGACAAGGGACCCTCTTTCCCTTGTCTACAAAAAGCAAGCACGTGGTTAAGATTTTGTCAGATCTAGAAAGCAAACGGTAGAACACAAACCATTCTCGATCACTCAGTCACAAGTGAATGTTTGATTGCTTTGGAAAAACAACCACTTATAGAAAAAGTCAAGTCCCAGTTGCCTAATGGATAAGGCACTGGCCTCCTAAGCCAGGGATTGTGGCTTTAACGTCCATCTGTATTGTTTGCCTTTCCTCTGTCTCAAAGTAAAGCCATTGGCATGTTATGGTTCCAGATTATAAGTGCTCTTCTGGCTTCTTCACTGGGTACTTGTCCCAGCTTCTGAGCCGGCTCCATCACTGTTACGTACTGTTATGTGACGATGCGCTAATCCCTTGGCAGCAGCAACATAATTGTATGTGAGATGTCACCAAGGGTTTAAAGTAAAGCCATTAGCATGTTTTAGTTCAAGATTAAAAGTGCTCGACTAGGTTCTTCACTGGATACTTGTCCCAATACATATTAAGAGGTATTCAGTTTTTAAAGGGTTTTGTCACTCCATTAAGATTTCCTTCATCTGCATTAGAAATGTCCTGTTAGTGTGCAATTAGAACGACAATACAAGGGAACCTAGTCTTTTCTTAAAAAAACAAGCATGCGGTTAAGATTTTATCCGATTTGGAAAGCAAACGGTACAACACAAACCTTTCTCGCTCACTCATCACATGTGAATGTTTGCTTGCTTTGGAAAGAAAAAACCACGGCGCAGAGCAAATTTACAGCCCCAGTGGCCTAATGGATAAGGCACTGGCCTCCTAAGCCAGGGATTGTGGGTTCAAGTCCCATCTGGGGTGTTTACCTTTCATCTTTCTTAAAGTTAACCTGTTGCTGTTTTAGTTCCTGATTAAAAGTGCTCAACTGGCTTCATCCACTGGACTGATGCTTCTTTATATATTAATAAGAGAGAAGTAAATGACTTATTACTCACAGTATCTTGACTGACCGCTATCTTAAACGCTGTCGTGTTTTTGAAAATTGATGGAAAACAGACACGCTTGAGGAATCACTTCATCCCGCGGTGCAATCGGTCAGCACACGGTGGAAAACGGACACGCGTGCAGACATCTAAAAGAGCTCCAGTGGCGCAATCGGTCAGTTCACGGTACTTATAAAGCAGTAACTGTTGAGCAATGCCGAGGTTGTGAGTTCGAGCCTCACCTGGAGCACTCCTTTCTTGCCTTCTTGTGCTTTATTTAGACCTGCAGTGGAATAGCAAACTTACTCATGGCCCATGATCTATAAACATAATTGAAGGGGATACATGGAAGAGGTATACCGTTTTTAAGGGTGAGTCCCATCTGTGGTGTTTGCCTTTTCTCTTTCTTAAATAAAAGCCATTGGCATGTTTTAGTTCCAGATTAAAAGTGCTCAACTTGCTTCTTTACTGGATACTTGTCCCAATATATATTAAGAGGTATTTTTAAAGGTTTTGGCCCTCCAATAAGCTTTCCTTCATCTTTATTAGCAGAGTCCTGTAAGTGTGTGATCATAATGAAAAGACAAGGGACCCTCTTTCCCTTGTCTACAAAAAGCAAGCACGTGGTTAAGATTTTGTCAGATCTAGAAAGCAAACGGTAGAACACAAACCATTCTCGATCACTCAGTCACAAGTGAATGTTTGATTGCTTTGGAAAAACAACCACTTATAGAAAAAGTCAAGTCCCAGTTGCCTAATGGATAAGGCACTGGCCTCCTAAGCCAGGGATTGTGGCTTTAACGCCCATCTGTATTGTTTGCCTTTCCTCTGTCTCAAAGTAAAGCCATTGGCATGTTATGGTTCCAGATTATAAGTGCTCTTCTGGCATCTTCACTGGGTACTTGTCCCAGCTTCTGGGCCGGCTCCATCACTGTTACGTACTGTTATGTGACGATGCGCTAATCCCTTGGCAGCAGCAACATAACTGTATATGAGATGTCGCCAAGGGTTTAAAGTAAAGCCATTAGCATGTTTTAATTCAAGATTAAAAGTGCTCGACTAGGTTCTTCACTGGATACTTGTCCCAATACATATTAAGAGGTATTCAGTTTTTAAAGGGTTTTGTCACTCCATTAAGATTTCCTTCATCTGCATTAGAAATGTCCTGTTAGTGTGCAATTAGAACGACAATACAAGGGAACCTAGTCTTTTCTTAAAAAAACAAGCATGCGGTTAAGA